>NW_007249402.1:188624-200325 GCF_000164805.1 Carlito syrichta | reverse complement strand
CCTGAGACTTTGCCAAAGTCCTTTATCAGTGTAAGGAGGTTTTTGACAGATTCTCTTGGGTTTTCAAGGTACACGATCATGTCATCTATAAAGAGAAATAGCTTGACTTCCTCTTTTCCTATTTGGATACCCCTGATTGTCTTCTCTTCTCTGATTGCTCTAGCCAGGACTTCCAATACTATATTGAACAGGAGGGTTGAGAGTGGGCATCCAGGTCTTGTTCCAGTTTTCAGGGGAAATGGTTCCAGTTTTTGTCCATTTAGGAGTATGCTGGCTGTGGGTTTCTCATAGATGGCTTTTACTATTTTGAGCTATGTTCCCTGTATGCCTAGATGTTCGAGGGTTTTTATCAAGAAGGGGTGCTGGATTTTATCAAAAGTTTTTTCTGCATCTAATGATATAATCATGTGGTTTTTGTTTTGATATCTGCTGATGTTTTTAATTATATTTATGGTTTCACAAATGTTGAACCAGCCTTGCATCCCAGGGATGAAGCCTACTTGGTCATGATGAATGATTTTTGAGATGTGTTGTTGAATCCCATTCGCTAGGATCTTGTTGAGAATTTTAGCATCTATGTTCATCAAAGATATTGGCCTGTAGTTCTCTTTCTTTGTTGGATCTTTATCTGGCTTGGGTATCAAAGTGATGTTAGCTTCATAAAATTATTTGGGTGAGTTCCATCATTCTCAATTGTCTGGAATACCTTCAGTAGGATTGGTATAAGGTCCTGCTTAAATGTCTTGTAGAATTCTGCTGGAAAGCCATCTGGTCCAGGGCTTTTTAAATGTCTTGTAGAATTCTGCTGGAAAGCCATCTGGTCCAGGGCTTTTTTTTTTTGCAGGTAGTCTTCTTATTATGTAGTAAATTTCCTTGATTGTTCTTGGTCTATTTAGGGTCTCAATTTCTTCTTGTTTCAACCTAGGCAGGTTGTGTGATGACAGAAAGTCCTCCATTTCCTTAAAGTTTTCAAGTTTGTTTCCATACAAGTCTACATAGCAGTCTCTAATAATCTTGTGTATTTCTTCAGGATCAGATGTGACTTCATCTTTTGTGTTTCTGATTGTGTTTATTTGGTTTTTTTCTCTCCTTTTCTTGGCCAGTCTAGCTAGGGAACCATCCATCTTGTTTATCCTTTTGAAGAACCAGCTTTTTGTTTCATTGATTTTTTTTGTATTATCTTCTTGTCTTCTATGTCCTGGATTTGGGCTTTTATTTTGGTGATCTGGATTCTTCTGCTGAAATTAGGATTTTTGTGGTCTTGCTTTTCCAGCTTCCTTAGGTGGCTTGTTAGGCTGTTAATTTGTGAACCTTCCATTTTCTTCATGTGTGTTTGTAGGAATATAGATTCTTCTCTTACTACAGCTTTCATGGTGTCCCAGAGATTTTGGTAAGATGTTTCTTCATTTTCATTTGTTTCCAGGTAAATTTTCATCTCTGTTTTGATTTATCATTGACCCAGGAGTTGTTTAGAATCATGTTGTTCAGTGTCCTTGTCTTTGTGGGTTTTGGTGGGATCTTATTGGTGTTAATGTTTATTTTTATTCCACTGTGGTTCAAGAAGGTGCATGGTAAAATTTCAGTCCTTTTAAATTTGCTTATGCTTGATTTATGGCCAAGTATGTGGTTGATCTTAGAATATGTTCCATGTGGTGATGAGTAGAATGTGTATTCTGTGGTCTTTGGATGGAGGGTTCTGTAAGTATCAATTAAGTTCATTTGATCAATAGTCACATTGAGATTTTGGATCTCGTTGTTGATATTTTGTCCTGATGATCTGTCTATGGTTGTGAGTGGGGTATTAAAGTCTGCAGTTATGATGGTGTTAGAGTCAATATCTTTCTTTAGTTTTCCTAGAAGTTGCTTTATGAAAGTTGGCGCACCTATGTTGGGTGCATATATGTTTAGGATAGATATTTCTTGTTGATGGAGTGAACCTTTTATCATTATGTAGTGGCCTTCTGTATCTTTTTAAATTTTTGATAGCTTAAAGGGTATTTTGTCTGAGATTAAGATTGTGACTCCTCCTTTCTTTTGTGTCCCATTCATCTGAAAATTTGTTTCCCATCCTCTTACTTTGAGTCTGTGAGTGTCCTTTCTAGTAAGGTGAATCTTTTGAAGGCAATAGATTGTTGCCTGGTGATGTGTTATCCATTTTGCCATTTTATGTCTTTTCAGTGGTGCATTTATTCCATTCACATTCAAGTTAATTATTGAAATGTGAGAGGTGATCCTTATCATAATGTTCTTACAGAGTTGTTGTTCTTCCTGTTTGTGTGTAGTCTTTCTTTTGGTTTTAGAGTTGGGTCATGTATGTTTCTAATCTTTTGCCTGTACTCTTGTGAAGAACATTGTTTTTCTTTTTTCCTTTTCTTCTGTGTTCAATACTTTCCTAAGTATTTCTTGTAGATGTGGTCTGGTGCCAGCGTAGGTTTTTAGGGATTGGCTATAGGGAAAGATTTCAATTCTCCCTCACTGATGAAGCTTAGCTTGGCTGGGCAAGTTATCCTCGGTTGAAATTGTTTATCTTTTAGAACTTTGAAGATAGGGCTCCAAGCTCTCCTAGCCTGGAGGGTTTCTGTAGATAAATCTGCTGCTATTCTAATTGGTCTTACCTAGTTGGTAGTCTGATCTTTATCTCTTGCTGCCTTTGAGATTTTTTTCTTTTATACCTACTTTGTTTAGGCAAATTATTATGTGTCTGGGAGTTGGTCTTATAGGGGTTCTTTGAGTCTCTTGTGTTTGAATTATTTCATCACTGATGAGATGAGGGAAGTTTTCTTGAATGATTTCATGAAATGTTTTTTCCAATGTGGCCTCTGTTTTCTCTCTCTGCCTCGGGAAGGCCAATTACTCTTAGGTTTGGTCTCTTGAAGTGATCATTCATCTCTTGAAGGTTTTGTTCTGTCTTTTTGAGCTTCTTTTCTATGTTTTTGACAGTTAGGGTTAGTTCTGTGCTTTGGTCTTTGAGCTCTGAGATTATTTCTTCTGCTTGGCTAATTCTGATTTCCATGTTTATTAGTTTGTTATTTATTTCCATCATAGTATTCTTCACTGCTGTTATTTCTGACATCAGCTCCTTCCTATTTTCCTCTTGTCTCTTCTCAATTTTTTTTAATTCTCTCTTTAATGTCTTGATGTCTGGGTTTATTGCATGTGACCAGTCATTCTGGGGCCTCTTCATTGTTTGTGTTCCAGAGTCTGTTTTCAGTGTCTGACCTCCCACGGGTCTGTGTGAGACCTATATTCTTCTTTTGGTTTTTCTCCATTTGTGCAGTTTTTTCCCTCCCTACTGTTTCCCTCCCTCCATGTCACTGTCTTCTTTAATTCTGTTATTCAGGGATAGAGGGGTTGCTTTTACTTCTGTATGTTCAATCTCTTATTATTCTTATGTATGCCTTCTTACTTTCTTCAATTCTGGAGATTCACTGTAGGTTGAGGTTGGCCCTTTTTGCAGTTTTGAGATTTATTTAAGGGGTAACTGTGATTCAGAATCTATCTGCAGGTCCTGGTATTTGCTGACAGGTGTACGGATAATCTGAGACCCACTTTCCACTGCCTTGGAATCTGTCCATGCATTGGGGCTGTAGCTTTTCTCCCTGAAATAAAATGAGGTTAGTAGAGGGAAGAGAATGGAGCCGACAGTGAGTTGAAGAGGGGAGTCGAGAGAGAGAGGAGTAAGGGGGGAAACAGACGAGTGTGTCAACAAATGGAGAAAGAGACCTAAACTGAAACAGATAAAAACAATATACCATGGCTACAGACTAACCAGCTCCCATTCAAAAAAAAATTAAAACATACAATGGTGCTAACATACACGCTAACCAACCACCTTATTGGTGTGCTGTTCCTCTATTCAAAGATATGGTTTACAGAGAGGAGAAAAGAGAAGAAAAGGAAGAGAAAAAAATAGGAATAGAATCAAGTCATTAAACTAACAGAACCAGTCGTGCATACTTTGAGAATTTTCGTTTAAGTCCAATGCCCTTTCAGCTCTGATTTCTAGCTGTCTTCTCAAGCTGGTAAATTAGTTTACAGTTAGGGTCAGTTGCCCCTGACCTGCTGTGAAGGACAGGTCAGATCACCCTCAGTTCACTCAAATCTGGCCTGTGTCTGTTTTTCAAGCTTGTTTTTCCCATTTTGGTGTTGTTACCTTGAATCGCCAGCAGGTGGTGCTATCTCAGCTGCACACCCTAGAGGGGGTGGAGCCGGACAGGAACCGTGCAGAGGCCAGAGATGGAAGCTTGCCTCTGGGCACATGGGAGGAGACCCACGGCCTGCAGGACCTCAAGGTGGCAGCATAGGTGGCAGCGATCCCAGCAGATCTTGCCTGCAGGGGCTTCAAGGACTGAAGTTGTGGATTGCCTCAGGCACAGGTGGCGTGATGCGCTATGACTGCCACAGAGGTCGCAGCAGCGCCAGTGGCTGCTGTGTCTGTGGCTGCAGTGGCTCTCCAGACCACCACAATGGCCGAGCTCCATGTGAAGAGCAGGCTGCTGATGTTGGGATCCACAGCCCCCAGGGAGAGAGCCAGAGACCTTCTACATTCTCCTTTGCCGAGCGTCTCATAGGGCCCTGTCACCATCTTGCCAGAAGTTGCTGGGTTTTTTTGTTTTTGTTTATGTTTTTGTTTTTGTTTTTGTTTTGAGGTGGAGTCTCACTCAGTTGCCAAGACTGGAGTGTAGTGGCCACTCCCGGCCACCGCAGCCTCACCTGCTGGGCTGCGGCAATCCTTCCGCCTCAGCCTTCCAAGTAGCTGGAATTACAGGCATGTGCTACCACGCCCAGCTGATTTTTTTTATTTTTATTGTAGAGATGAGTTCTCGCTGCCCAGGCGGGTCTCGAATCCGCAGGCTCAGGCAATCCATTCACCTCAGCCTCCCAAAGGCGTGGGATTGCAGGCAAGCCACCGAGTCCTGCAGAAGTTCCTGTTTTTAATTTTAATTTGATTTTTGCAGTGGAGCATATTCATTGACATGTGCATGTTGAACCAACCTTGCATCTCTGGGATGAAATTCACTTGGTCATGGTGCATTTTTTAAAACGTGCTGTTGAACTCAGTTTGCTAATGTTTTGATAAGGATTTATGTAACTATGTTCATAAGGTATATTAGTCTGTAATTTTCTTTTTTTGTTGTGTCTTTTCCTAGATTTGATATCAGAATGATACTGGTCTTGTAGAATGAGTTAGGGAGAATTCCCTCCTCTTCAAGAGTGAGTAATAGCTACAGTAAAATTGCTACCACTTCTTTTTTGAAGATTTGTCAGAATTCAGATGTAAATCCATCAGGTCCTGGAATTTTTTGGTGTTGGGAGTCTTACAGTTACTGTTTCACTTTCACTACTCATTACTGGTCTGTTTAAAATTTCTATTTCTTTCTGATTCAATGTTGGGGACTGTGTGTTTCCAAGAATTTATCCATTTCCTCTAGCTTTTCTAGTTTGTTTGTATAGAGGTGTTAATAATAGTCTTAGATGATCTTTCTGTTTCTTCATTAATCTAGCTAGTCATCTATCAATTTTGTTTATCTATTCAATGAACCAACTTTCAGTTTCAATAATTCTTTATATTTTTCTTTACTTCAATGTTATTTAGTTCTACTCATATCATTATTTGTTTTCTTCTGCTAGCATTGGGTTTGGTTTGTTCATGTTTTTCCTAGTTATTTGAGGTGTGCTGTTTAGTTGTTGGTATGTGAAATTTTAGCTGTATTAATGTAGGCCTTAAATGCTTTAAATGTTCTTCTGAGCATGTCTTTGACTATGTCCTAGTAGTTTTGTTAGCTTGTTTCATTTTGTCATCCATTTCTGGAAATTTTTAAGTTTCCATATTGATTTCATTGTTGACCCAAGGATCATTCAGTAGCAAATTGTTTATATTCCATGTCTTTGTTTGGTTTTACTATTTCTTCTTGGAATTAATTTCTAGTTTTATTCTACTATGGTTTGAGATAATACTTGAAATCATTTTGATATTTTGAAATGTATTGAGCCTTTGATATTTTGATATTTTGAAATGTATTGAGCCTTTGTGGTCTATCATATAGTCTATCATGGAGAATGTTCTATGTGCTAATGAGAAAAATGTATATTCTGTAGCTCTGGGATGGAATGTTCTATAGATGTCTTAGAGTTCTGTTTTTTCTAGAATCCTGACTAACTCCAATATTTCTTTGTTGACTTTCTGCCTTGTTTATTTGTCTATTGCTGTCAATGGAGTGTTGAAGTCTCCTACTATTATTGTATTGCCTTCTCTCTCTCTCTCTCTCTCTCTCTCTCTCTCTCTCTCTCTCTGTCTCTCTCTCATCAAATTTGTCTCTCTCTCTCATCAAATTTGTTTTGTAAAGATAGAGTTCTGGTATTATGCACATACATATTTAAAATTGTTATGTTTTACTGTTAGATTGATACCCATCTTTGTCTTTCCTTTTTTTACTGTTATTAATTTAAAGCCTATTTTATCTGATATGAGAATGGCTACCTCTGCTCATTTCTGGTTTCCATTTACATGGAATATTTTTCCCCGCCCTTTACCTTGAGTTATAGGAGTCTTTGTGAGTTAAGCGTGTGTCTTATTTTTAATATTTTCTGACAGTGTATATCTTTTTAGTGGAGTATTTAGACCATTTATAAGTTCAGAGTTAATAATGATATGTAAGCTACTCTTCTATTCATGATACCGATTGCTATCTGGTTGCTTTGTTTATTTAATTTCTCTATTGTGGTTTGTTCCATAAAGCTTGTGAACATTATGATTTCCAGCATTTTTCTACTGGTGTATTTTGACTTTCTTTTTTTCAGTACTTAGAACTCCTTTACATGGTGCTACATTTCTTAGAGATTTTGTTCTGTAAAGCAGATTGCTCTCTATGAGTGTATGGGCCTCATTCAGTCAACTGAAGTCCTGCACAGAAAAATAAATGGATCCCTTCCTCCCCCATCCATGACTCCACATCTCCAGGAAAGGGATTCATCAGCAACTGCCTGAAGACTACCTCTGCATCATTCACTCCTTCTGGTTCTACGACAGACTGCCTTTGGACTGGAACAGTAACTCTTTCCTAAGTGTCTAGCTGCTTCTTGCATAAGATTTTATAACTCATTAAACCTCCACAATTACATGAGCCAATTTCTTAAATCTCTCTCTCTGTATGTACACACACAAACACACACACACACACACACACACACACACCACATGCTATGTCTTCTGTTTCTTTGGTGGACCCTGACTAATCCAGACCCCCAAAACTGGAGATTGTTCTTTTATTCTTTCTGTATTTCAAATTATTTCTAGATAAAATATCAAAAGGACTGCTAAACATCAGTTACATACGTAAAAAAAATAAAGCATAATATAATCATCATTGAGCTCTATGCAAGATTACAGAATTGAAGAAAAGATATGTCATTTTCTGCTCTTATAAAAATGTGGATATAATCAACCCCAATGACCAGCCAAAGGAGAAAATCATTTTCTAAAAATTGAAAATAAAGAGAAAGCAAGGATAATGACAGAAGATTAGACAGAAACAGATGCTATTAATATGGAGACAATCTTTAGAATTAAGAATCATTAAGAATAAAGTGTCAACAGGAGTTTAGGTTGTCTTACCAACTTTGTATCTGTTCCTGTAAATTTCAATAATAATCATACCACTACCACGATGGGCAAATGATAGACATTTAGCTAAATAAATCAAAGCAATACACAGCCATCCTTTGCTTTTATTCTCAGGAAATAAATTGTTTGAAAGTGTCGTGTTGTTTTTTCACCCCTTTACCTCACTTGTTCCCCTCTCTGCCATTTGCGGACATTCTAGGTCCTCAAATTATCAGGGAAAGTTAAAGGCCAATAATTCACAACAAGTAATTTTCATCTATTAAAATTGGGAAATGGATGAAATATAAAATGTTTGTTTTGCACCTTTACATATTTTCTCCGATTGTCAGTGATAACCATGTGGCCTAAATATAGTAATGTACCTAAGAATGAAACACAAGACACTCTATACCTATAATTAATTTCATTAAACATGCATAATTTATACATTGCCTGTATCTAAAAGCATTCAATAAATGATGCTTGTATTGCATCTCAACTGGCAGAAACATAAACATTATTAAAATTTGGTAATGTAGCCTTCAATAGTAAACGTATAACTTCCTGATATGGTTATTAGTGTCTTTTTCAAAAACTATTTATATATTCAAGATTAAATAAATCATATTTGTAAAATACATTAGATACAACCATTAGAGAAAGCACATCAAAACTGCAAAACAATACAAATATGTTTCATTAATTTAAAACAATAATATCAGATTTTATGTTAATTTATAGCATATTTTAATTTTTTTTTTTTTTTGAGTTGGAATCTCACTCTGTCACCCAGACTGGAGTGCAGTGGCCACTCCCGGCCACCACAGCCTCAACCTGCTGGGCTCCGGCGATCCTTCCGCCTCAGCCTTCCAAGTAGCCAGAATTACAGGCATGTGCTACCACACCCAGCTGATTTTTTGATTTATTGTAGAGATGAGGTCTTGCTGCCCAGGCGGGTCTCAAGCCCACGGGCTCAGGCAATCCACTCACCTCAGCCTCCCAAAGGTACGGGATTACAGGCTGAGCCACCGAGCCCAGCTCATATTTTAATTTAAAAAAATATTTACTCTCAGGATATTCTCATTGAGAATACTTTTAAAATAACCATAAAACTTTACCTTAAAATTAACTAAAATTAGTAGGTAATTTGTGTGAGCAATACATGTGACATTATATACATAGCTAACTTCAAACCATTTGTAAATCATATTTTAAACGATTTAGTATTTAATACGATTCAGAGTGATTACCATTTTGGGAAGCTATTCTCTTCTTTAAATAAATTGTGAAAGTTCTAGAACCTGCTGAGATAATTAAAACAAGGTTTTAGTATTATGTAGGGTCTAATTCTGACAACGTTGTACCAACTGCAAATGTGATGAACTTCTGTTGTTGTTTTTTGTAAGGGCAAAGAAAAGAAGCTGAATGACATTGGGGAGAAAATAGCCTGAACCTTTTATTGTTCACATTAAATTCCCTTTAATATATCATCCAAAGCTTATATAACTAACTTGTTATTATGCACAGATTAGGAAAGAAAATACTGCTACCTGGTGACCCGAGCAAAGTCCAAATCTGGTCAAGATAGAGAGAGACTAAAGAACCCCTATTTACCTGTAAGTTTCAAGTCATTTAAGTTCTGCATCCACTGACTTCCATAACTTACTGGCCTCTCCCCTTGTTTGCTTTGAAAGAAGTGTATGATATGGTAACATCTTTCCCAATCTCTTTCTTTGGCTTCTTTGCACACAGTAGTTTCCCAGATGCCTCCTGGAAAGATGCTAGCAGTCATTTTTGTATATCCTCGTCCTGTAGATATAGTTCTTGTAAAAGCTTGCTTTTTTTGTCTTTACTTCCCTTATGAATATTTTTTCAAAATTCCATTCTTATTTCTTTCCATTGAATCTTTTAAATTTTCTCTTCTTTGTTCCACAAATTCTATCAAATAGCCACAGGTTTCAAACATAGTTCCATAATATGGGAACTGCCTCAAAATACAGACACATTTCTTAGTGTCATGAATGTTCCCAATCTCAAAATAAACTATGCAATCTTTTCAAAGTAGACTTGCATTCATATGATACTAGGTGACCTGTATTCAACAGACAAGAAAATAGGCCAAGTTTTCTGGTAAACCTCAGGTTAGTTATGCCCTTCAGTCAACATATCAGAATGGTTAAAGTGCCCAAGGTTTGTTCCTAAAGAAAACAACAGCATCAGCAACAGAAACTTACAATTATAGATACTCTTTGAAGAAAATGATATAAAAATATATTGTTGGCTTATTTCCACAAAATTTGATAACCATATCACACTACGCAAACTTCTGGTTTTAGATTATTGAGTGTGTGTTATGGGAAAGAAGAACTCTATCTCCTAGTTACTTGCTAGAATCACAAACTTATTTTTATTTTTCTTCTGACAGTTTGAAAAAAATGGGACTGTCATAAGACTTTTAGGTTTTTTGACAGAGAAAAGAGAGATTTCTTCTCTCACACATAAAGATATTATGAACACTATACTATTGCTCTCTCTCTTTCTCTCTTCCTCTCTCTCAAACACACACACACACACACACATACACACACACACACACACACACACACACACACACACGCACAAACACATGCACACAGACACACACACACACACCCTACACTATGACAGTGATATCCCCTAGATATCTGGAAAGATACTTCTCTCTCCACTTAAAGTTAGGAATGGTTATACAAATTCTTCATTCAATCACTAATTAGTAAAATAAAATGGTATTGGTTAAGTAAAAATATTAATTGGTAGTGCTGTACATACTAATTTATTCTTCTCTTAAAATTCCAAGTGGCAGTGTTTTTCCCAATTTGCGTCTCAGATAAAGCAACTATCATAATTTATGCAATATTTTTGTGTAGACAGAAGATGTTGACATTTAATAGGTTGTAATAATTTCTTTAGCAATCAAACAATTATAGTTGCTTATATGCTTAATTTATTCACTTATAAAGTTATTTTGTTTTATTTTTATTTATTTTAATAATCAATTTTTTTATATGATATTGTGGGGTACAGTTAAGGGTTAGGTATGCAAATATGCTTCATTCAGGCACCCTTGTTGATAAGAAGTGTCCCCCTGTCCCCAGACAGATATTTACTACCATTAATCCCATCTCCCTTCCCCTCCCCCCCATAGTTTCCCACCATTGTCAGTCATTTTCTTATAGTATTACATTGGATGTTCAAGGTCCACTATGTGAGTGAGAATATGTGATATTGAGATCTTTGTTTCTGAGCGAGGTCACTCAGTATTATAGACTCTAGTTCCATCAAGGTTGCTGCAAAATTCATGATTTTGTTCTTTTTAATGGCTGTGTAGTATTCCATCGTGTATATGTACATTTTTTTAATCCAGTCCTCTTTTGATGCACAGCATGGTTGCTTCCAGGTTCTTGTTATTGTGAACAAAGCTGCGATAAACATACGTGTGCAGGTATCTTTTTTATAGCGTGATTTGAGTTCTTCAGGGTATATTCCCAGTAGGGGGATTGCAGGATCATACGGGAGGTTGATATTTAGAGCTTTTAGGAATCGCCATACTGTTTTCCACAGAGGTTTCACTAGTTTGCACTCCCACCAACAGTGTAGAAGTGTTCCCTTTTCACCACACCCTCTCCAGCAACTATTATTCTTTGAGTTATTGATAATTGCCATTCTGACTGGAGTTAGGTGGTATCTCAGTTTGGTTTTGATCTGCATCTCCCTGATGGTTAGTGAGGTTGAACATTTCTTCATGTGTCTGTTGGCCGCCCGGATGTCTTCCTTTGAGAAGTGTCTGTTCATATCTTTTGCCCATTTTATAATGGAGTTGTTTGTTTTTTTCTTTTCAGCATGTTTGAGTTTCTTGTAGATCCAAGATGTTAAGCCTTTGTCAGACCTGGAGTTGGCAAATACTTTTTCCCTGTCTGTAGGCTGTCTCCTTGCTCTCTTGATGATTTCTTTGGCTTTGCAGAAGCTTGTCAGTTTAATGAGGTCCCACTTGTCTATCTTCTCTCTTATGGCCTGTAGGTTTCGGGTTTTGTTCAGGAATTGGATGCCAGTTCCAAT
>NW_007249402.1:187268-188155 GCF_000164805.1 Carlito syrichta | reverse complement strand
CTTTTTTTTTTTTTTTTTTTGTGGCTATTGTGAATGGAATTTTGGTAGAATATTTATTTGGTACACATATAAACACTTGTGTTAGAGACAAGACAGTTATTAGTTCCATTTTATTCATAAGTGTGGTTTTATTTAGGTTTCTGTTTGTTTATTATTGGTATAAAGTAATGCAATTGTCTTTTGCACATTTATTTTATATCCTGAGACTTTGCCACAGCCCTTTATCAGTGTAAGGAGGTTTTTGACAGATTCTCTTGGCTTTTCAAAGTACACAATCATGTCATCTGCAAAGAGAAATGATTTGACTTCCTTTTTTTTCTATTTGGATACCCCTGATTGCCATCTCTTGTCTGATTGCTCTACCCAGGACTTCCAATACTATATTGAACAGGAGGGGTGAGAGTGGGCATCCAGGTCTTGTTCCAGTTTTCAGGGGAAATGGTTCCAGTTTTTGTCTGTTTAGGAGTATACTGACTGTGGGTTTCTCATAGATGGCTTTTACTATTTTGAGGTATGTTCCCCATATGCCTGGATGTTTAAGGGTTTTTATCAGGAAGGGTGCTGGATTTTATCAAAAGCTTTTTCTACATCTAATGGTATAATCATGTGGTTTTTGTCTTGACATCTTTTGATGTATTTAATTACATTTATAGTTTTACGAATATTGAACCAGCCTTGCATCCCAGGGATGAAGCCTACTTGGTCATGATGGATGATTTTTGAGATGTGTTGTTGAATCCAATTCACTAGGATCTTGTTGAGAATTTTAACATCTATGTTCATGAAAGATATTGACCTGTTGTTATCTTTCTTTGTTGGGTCTTTACCTGGTTTGGGTATCAATGTGATGTTAGCTTCGTAAAATGATTTGGGGAGAGTTCCATCTT
>NW_007249402.1:91684-187012 GCF_000164805.1 Carlito syrichta | reverse complement strand
AGCAGTCTATTTAGGGTCTCAATTTCTTCTTGTTTCAACCTAGGCAGGTTGTGTGATGACAGAAAGTCCTCCATTTCCTTGAGGTTTTCAAGTTTGTTTCCATACAAGTGTGCATAGTAGTCTCTAAGGATCTTTTGTATTTCTTCAGGATCAGATGTGACTTCATCTTTTGTGTTTCTGATTGTGTTTATTTGGACTTTTTCTCTCTTTTTCTTTGTCAGTCTAGTTAGGGGACCATTGATCTTCTTTATGCTTTCAAAGAACCAGTTTTTGGTTTCATTGATTTTTTGTATTATCTTTTTGTCTTCTATGTCCTGGATTTGGGCTTTTATTTTGGTGATCTGGATTCTTCTGCTGAAATTAGGGTTTTTGTGTTCTTGCTTTTCCAGCTTCCTTAGGTGGCTTGTTAGGCTGTTAATTTGTGAACCTTCCATTTTCTTCATGTGTGTTTGTAGGGATATAGATTCTCCTCTTACTACAGCTTTTGTGGTGTCCCAGAGATTTTGGTAAGATGTTTCTTCATTTTCATTTCTTTCTAGGTAACTTTTAATCTCTGTTTTGAGATTAGAATATGTCCTTTCTAGTGAGGTGAGTCTCTTGAAGGCAATAGATTATTGCCTGTTGATATTTTATCCATTTTGCCATTCTATGTCTTTTCAGTGGTGCATTTAGTCCGTTCACATTCAAACTAATTGAAATGTGAGAGTTGCTGCCAATCATAGTCTTCTTACAGAGTTGTTGTTGCTCTTCCTATTTGTGTGTTGTCTTTCTTATGGTTTTAGAGTTGGATCATGTATGTTTTTAATCTTTTACCTGTACTCTTATGAAGAGCATTGTTGTTCTTTTTTCCTTTTCTTCTGTGTTCAATACTTTCTTAAGTGTTTCTTGTAGAGGTGGTCTGGTGGCAGTGCAGGTTCTTAGGGATTGGATATAGGGAAAGATTTCAATTCTCCCTCACTGATGAAACTTATCTTGGCTGGGTAGGTTATTCTCAGTTGAAATTGTTTATCTTTTATAACTTTGAAGATAGGGGTCCAAACACTCCTAGCCTGAAGGGTATCTGTAGATAAATCTGCTGCTATTCTAATTGGTCTTACCTGGTTGGTAGTCTGACCTTTTTCTCTTGCTGCCTTTGGGATTTTTTCTTTTATACCTACTTTGTTTAGGCAAATTATTATGTGTCTGGGAGTTGTTCTTCTCATTTGTTGTCTTGCAAGAGTTCTCTGAATCTCTTGTGTTTGAATTTTTCATTACTGATGAGATGAGAGAAGTTTTTTTGAATGATTTCATGAAATGAATGTTCCAATGTGGCCTCAGTTTCTCTCTCTGCCTCAGGAAGGCCAATTACTCTTAGGTTTGGTCTCTTGATCATTCATCTCTTGAAGGTTTTGTTCTTTTTGAGCTTCTTTCCCTTGTTTTTAACAGTTAGGGTTAGTTCTGTGTTTTGGTCTTTGAGCTCTGAGATTCTTTCTTCTGCTTGGCTAATGCTGCTTTCCACGTTTATTAGTTTGTTATTTATTTCCATCACAGTATTCTTTACTGCTGTTATTTCTGACATCACCTCCTTCCTATTTTCCTCATCTCTCCTCAATATTTTTAATTCTCTCTATTAATGTCTTGATATTTGGGTTTGTTGCATGTGACTAGTAATTCTGGGGCTCTTCATTGTTTGTGTTCCGGAGTCTGTTTTCAGTGTCTGACCTCCCAGGGGTCTGTGTGAGTCCTGTATTCTTCTTTTGGTTTTTCTTCATTTGTGCGGTTTTTTCCCTCCCTACTGTTTCCTTCTCTCCATGTCACTGTCTTCTTTAATTTTGTTATTCAGGGGTAGAGAGGTTACTTTTACTTCTGTTTGTTCAATCTCCTATTCTTCTTTATGGATGCCCTCTACATTGTTCAATTCTGGAGTTGTACTGTAGGTTGGGGGTGGTCCTTTTTGCAGTTTTGAGATTTACTTAAGGGGGAAGCCGTGATTCAAAATCTATCTGCAGGTCCTGGTATCCGCCAACAGGTGTAGGATAATCTGAAATCCCCTTCCCACTGCCTTGGTATCTGTCTGTGCAGTGGGGCTGTAGGTTTCCTCCCTGAAATAAGATGAGTTAGCAGAGGGAAGAGAATGGGGCAGACAGTGGGTGGAAGAGGGGAGTGGAGAGAGAGAGGAGTAAGGGGGTAAACAGATGAGTGTACCAACAAATGGAGAGAGAGACCTAAACTGAAACATAAAAACAATTGACCACGGCTACAGACTAACCAACACCCATACAAAAAAAACCTAATACATGCATTGATGCTAACATACAAACTAAGCAGCCACCTTATTGGTGTGCTGTTCCTCTGTACAAAGAAATGACTTACAGAGAGGAGAAAAGAGAAGAAAAGGAAGAGAAAAGAAAAATAAAAGAACAAAACAGTAGGAATAGAATCAATTCGTTAAACTAACAGAACCAATTGAGCATACTCTGAGATTTTTCATTTAAGTCTAATGTCCTTTCAGCTCTGATATCTAGCTGTCTTCTCAAGCTGGTAAATTTGTTCACAGTTAGTATCAGTTGCCCCTGGCCTGATGTGAAGGACAGTTCAGATCACCACTCAATTCTCCTTGATTTTTAAATATAGGATATTAGTTACATTTTGAGGAAGCTTAAAAGATTATGAAACTATAGATGTCAAATTTGCTTTTCAAGGATGAAAGACTTTAGTTTTACCTCTATCTCATATTATTTTCATTTATAGACTAATTTAAGAGAATTCCACAGTAAATTACATGAAATATATTCAGGGTGGAAAATGTATAGAGAAACATGTTTGAGCCTCTGAGAAAATGTTTATTATATCATATAATAAAAATGATGATGACTTATGCCTGTAATTCTGTCACTTTGGAAGGCGGAAAATCTTGAGGCCAGGAGCTTGAGACCAGCAATGGGCAACATAACCAGACCTTGTCTCTATTAAAAGTAAAAAATGTTAGCCGGGTATGGTGGTATGTACCTGTAGTCTCAGTCACTTGGGAGGCTGAGGAAGAATGGTACCCTGAGCTCAAGTGTTCAAGGCTCTGGTGAGCTATGATTATGCCACTGTGCTCCAGCCTGGGTGATGCAGTGAGACTGACTCAATAATAATAATAATGATAATAATAATAATATGAGAGGATACTCTTAGGATGAAAAGCATAGACCTAGAGTCATTAACTACATGGTTTTGCCCTGGACTAGGGAGTTGCTTAGATGTCAGATTTCCAGTGCTAAAACTGAGAAAGCCATAGACGACCTGGAACAGTGGTTCATATTACATAGAGGACAAAGCTAGAGCTTTGGTTCTGAACATCTATCATGCTTTGGAATCACCTACAAAACTTGTTAAAAACACAAATTGCTAGGTGTTCTAGGCAGACTTCTAAGATGGCCCTAGATTTCTATGGGATTTACATACAGCCTTTCCCACTTTTCCAGTTAAATACTAATTTATTGTTGCTGTGAAGAGATTATTGAAGAGGTAATTACAATCTCATGTTAGTTGAATTTATGATAGGGAGATCATTCAGGTATGCCTGACATAATCAATGAGCCCTTTAAGTCTGAGTCTAGAGGTCACAAACAAAAGAAGTGAGACATTAGAAACTCCAGAAGGACAGAAGCACCATTCTGGCTTAACAAAAGAAAGGCCACATGACAAAGAATGAGGGCAGCCTCAGGAGCTGTGAGCAACCCTTGGCTGATAGCCAGCAAAGACATGAGACCTCAGTCCTACATCACAAGGAAACGAATTTATCTAACAACCAGAATTATCTTAGATGCAGATTTTTCTCTAGAGCAACATGTCAAACCCATGGCCCATGGGCAATATGCAGCCAGAACACCCAGAAATATGGCACAAGATAGCTAATAGTGTGGCCCCACAAGGTCTTTTAGCATCATATGGTTTTTAGTGTTTATTTTTTTCATGACCCCATGCATAGCTCCATTTTTGAAATCATGCCTTATTCGTGACATCACTTTTAGGCAGCACATACATTTGTGAGCAGCAGTTTTCAAGTATGAATCACATGAAGAAAAAAATTCAAACAAACATTTCTGACTAGCATCTTAAGAACTCACAAAGAATTGCGACCACTTCCATTGAACCAAACATTGATAGGTTCGTTTTAAAAACACGATCAATTTTCCTACAAGTGTTATATAACTCTTATTTTTCTAAACTTTATAATAAAAGATATTTTTAAAAAGTCTTATTATGTATATACAATAACTATATTATACAATTTTTGTATGGTCCAACACAATCTCTCTTTACTTGAGGTGGCCCAGGGAAACCAAAATGTTGGACACCCCTCTCTAGAGTTTCCAGACAAGAATTCAGTTCAAGCAGCACTTTCATTTCGGCCTTGCCATCTAAACAGAAAACCTAGCAATGCCAAAACAGATTTTGACCTACTGACCTTCTGCGTTAATATATGTGTTGTTTTAAGTTGTTATATTTTTGATAACTTGCTACATGGCAATAGAAATTTAATACCCTGGGTCTTATCCCCAGAGTTTCTTGTTCAGTAAGTCTGATATGGGGCCTGAGAATTTGTTTTTCTATCAAATTTCCTGGTAATGTTGCTCTTATTTGTCCACAGTTTAAGAACAGCTATACTTGTGTATAACCTGGGGTTTGGGCCATGAGTGACACAAAAAAAAAGATGAGAATCTTGGTAGGTGGCTGAGTCGTACTCTGTAGCAATTCTTTTTTTAATCAATAAATATTTAATTAAATATTTAAATAAATTGTGACATGCTAACCTCATTCTTAGTAGTTACAAACATTGTCTTTATACTTGAAAACAATTTTTTTTCAATAATCAATATTTTTTTATTATGATGTTAAGGGTTAGGTATACAAATACGTTTCATTCAGGCACCCTATTGATTAGAGGTGCTTCCCCATCCCCAGACAGATATTTGCTCGTTAATCCCATCTCCTTCCCCCCCATAGTTTCCCACTACTGTCAGTCATTTTCTTATAGTATTAGATTGGATGTTCAAGGTCCATTATATGAGTGAGAACATGTGATACTCAGACCTTTGTTTTTGTCAGAGGTCACTCAGTATTATAGACTCTAGTTCCATCCAGGTTGCTGCAAAATTCATATTGTTCAACTTCACTAATCATCAGGGAGATGCAAATCAAAACCACACTGAGATACCATCTAACTCCAGTCAGAATGGCAATTATCAACAACTCAAAAAATAACAGCTGCTGGAGAGGGTGTGGAGAAAAGGGAACACTTCTACACTGCTGGTGGGAGTGTAAACTAGTGCAAACTCTGTGGAAAGCAGTGTGGCGATTCCTAAAAGCTCTAAATCTCTACCTCCCATACGTCCCTGCAAATCCCCCTACTGGGAATATATCCAGAAGAACACAAATCACTCTACAAACAAGACACCTGCACACATATGTTTATCGCAGCATTGTTCACAATAGCAAGAACCTGGAAGTAACCATGCTGCCTATCAAAAGAGGATTGGATTAGAAAAATGTGGTATATATACATGATGGAATAGTATGCAGCCACAAAAAAGAACAAAATCATGTAGCAATTCTTGTTGAGTCCACTCAGTTGGCAATGTGGCCAAATAGAAGCAAAGTAAAAATTAATAGTGCAAGGTTGCTTCAAATCTTGATATTTTTGTTGGAGATACCCAGCTGTCAAGTCAGAACCAAGATGATATTATTGCTTGATTCTACTTTAATTATTACTATTATTATTATTGTAGCCAACAGGGACACATCCAATTTATAATGACACTGACATAGATTGCTATATAGATTGATTGTTAATTTATTTGGCATATTGTGGCATGTAATAGTGGAAAGAGTAACGAAAAAACTAATTTGTAGAATGTTTAGGTAGTTCTACATCTTGAATCTGTATAAATTTTGTTTTTAATTTTTATTATGGGAATATTAAAACATTTAACAAAAGATATTAGCATAATAAACCTCCCTGCATTTATCAACCACCTCAACAAGATTTTACAATGATAAATAAATGACGAACCTTGCTTCATCCATGTTTCTACCCAACTTCCTCCTGCTCTAGTGATTATTTTGAAGCTATTTATTCTCAAGCATATTATTTAATCCTTAATTATATCAGTATTTATCAATAGCAAAAGCTTTTAAAAACATGACCACAATACTGCTAAAACATCTAGTAAGAACAGAAGTAATTACTCAGCATCTTTATATAGCCTGATGAATTATTTTGTAAATCATATCCAAAACATGGGTCAAGATTAGAATATTGATCTCTTTCTCTTTCCTGTCTTTCTAGGGAAGAAACACGTTTAAAGATGAAGTTTGGTTTTAGCTTGGGAAAATATAAAGAAATTAACTTGATCCAGAACAATTAAAGTTGTTAAACAGAATTGGAAGAGTATTTTACACTGTCATCAAGAATGACCTGATGAAAAGAGGTCTGATCAATTGAAAAGAGGCAGTGGAGATTCTTTACAACTCCCCTTCCCAGTTTTCTTGTGTCTAATGATTATATGTGTATATATGACAGATACACACTTTTGTTGATTCTAAGCCAGTTGCCTTTTCCTCATTCTGGCTCTGCTAAGCCAGGGGTTCTTGTATTGTTCCTAGAATTTGACAGGTTGGTGTACACAAGTTAGAGAGCAAGAGCTGGGAAGAAATAAAATGTTTCACATAATCAACAAGGAATTCAGACTGCATATGAAAAATTATAAAAGGAGTATGCCAAACAAGATTCGAGAGGACAGATGATTTTGTAATCAGAGTTGTACAGAAGCCTAAATAAATTCCAGCATGTCATCCACCAGTGTCATCCAAATCTTCAGTTGTTTCTGGACTCACAAAGAGAAGATGATGTGATTGCATTTCTTGAGGAAATCCGTGATGGGCTGAAGATCACATCTTTGATTCTAAAAAAGGAAACGAAAAAAGAACAGGCAAACGTGGAGGTAAAGAACTTGAAGATAAGAGAAATCATGCTGTCCCACATGACCTCTAGTTTAATAAAATTTTTTAGTTTTTCTATTTAAACATGGGTTTATTTAGAATAATGCCAATCCATTAACTCTCCTATATTTACTATGAAATAAATGAGTAATGTTTGTGTCTTCATTTCATTTTGATGCCAGACATTAGAACTTATATTTCAAACTCTGGGTAGTAGTTGTCTCAAAATTTCTGAGTATTATATTCTACTTGATGTTTTCACAAAGTGCTGAGGCACAGGGCAGAGAATATGAATAGTTAAAGGAGGATATTGTGAGGTCCATGAACAATAAAAATCCTTCCAAATTGTGGGCAAGTGTCACATTTTTATTCTTTCTGTATCTTCAAAAGTTTCATGTGCTGAAAATTTTGGAATACTGGATACTAATGGTAATGGATAAAATCTAAGTCAGCAGGAACAACCTACTTGTTCAATATACAGAAGGTTTTGTTATTAGAGACACCAGTAAAAAATTATACTTCTCTGGAATGGTCTTAAAATGTCACAAATCCTTCTCCCATAGAATTGAGGACTTTCAGAAATAAACATACTTATAATATATAATCCTAATTTTTGATAAGCCTGGCTGTCCTTGTTTATTAGTCATAGCCTGTTTTACAGCATGAGTCTAATAAACCTGGATAGACCACCTTTGTTTAGAGGGATATCTAGACAGTAACAGACTCAAAACAAACAAATAAGTGTATTCATAAATATATTTACATTTCTATGTATATAGATATATGTGTTTATATTATGTGAATATATGTATATTTAAATAAATAAACATAATGTATATTTAAATTCTGTTACCCTGCACCAGCCCTATTATAACCTGATCCCAGAACATCTCAAGCTTCATCACTCAACACATTTCCTCATGCACCCTAAATTCCAGACTATTGGATTACAGTATTTTTTTTTTAAATTATAAGATATACTGCCTTGAGTGTTTTCATATTGTATTTCCTTTGCCTAAAATCTTATGCTGTCTGGTTCCTCCTAACTCTCATGCAAGATTCAGCCCAAATTCACCCCCAAAATATATTTTACTCTGCTTCTCCTCTCTCCATCACCCTAACAACAAATGGAAAGGTTCACTGGTTAACATCAAATAATATTTATTTAGCTTTATTTATCTTATACCAGATATTCTTTAATCTGCAAGTTCAAATAGTCAAGTTACTTAGGAAGCAATCATTATTCAAAATGTTAGACAATCAAATGATTGAATCAAGGAGTATGCTGATGTTAATATAATTTGGTGACAAAAGAATACCTTAGTTATTGGCAAAGACTGTATGGTTGTTCAGAAAATCTACTTTCTTTTCTCTTGAAAACAATTTGAGACAATATTTTCAGGCCAGTATTGCTAGGTCAGACCATGTGATTTATTTAATCAGAGTTTTGTGAGTGAAAGTCATTAATAACACTTCTGGGCATAGCCAATTAAATATTTTCTGTGTGATTCTTTTCTCTCTTCATTTTCTACATAGATCTCAAATCCCAGGGCAACTTTGAAATTCATATTTTTTTTAACCCAACAGTCTATTCTAGAATGTGTTCAGCTAGTTCTCTCTTCCCTCCTGTCAAATTTTATTTGAGCAAGATACAAAGATTTCTTGTTACAATACCAAACATTAACTTAGTTAACAGTTGCTATCAAAAATGGTATTCTGAAGAAAAAGTCCTTGAATTGTCGTATTGATGGTGAGACAATGAGTTATAAGAATAATTATAAAAAGGATTAGAAAATGGAATTATTTATTTGGCAGTGGGAAAATAAATGTTCAAAATGTCACCTGTGATAACTCATCAGGTAGACCACATAACTACTAAGCCTCCAGTCTAGGAGAAAAGATTGGAAAACAGAAATCAGAATGTAGTTCGGGCTATGAGCTTTATTTACCAAGGCAGTAGAAGAATGAGAAGGCCTCAAGTGACAATTGCTTTATTTGCAAGCAGAAACTAAATGAAATAGAGAAAGTGTAGACATCTGAGGCCATAATAGATTAGATTCCAAGCAATATAAATAAAATTTAAAAATATTTTGAACATCAAAACCCTTTTGACTAAGTTTTGAAATAAAGTTAGACCCAAACCAACATTCTCTACTTCACCTCTATTATGTTGAACAAGAAAATCAGGGGACCAAGACAGCAGTTAAGTAAGGAAGACTGAGAACTATGGAAGGCACCTGGGACCACATAAATACAAATATTAGAAGAATATTCCATTTATGAGGAAATGTTATTGTCAAAGAAACTGTAATCTTAATCAAAAGAAAGAAAACACTTGACTATTCTGTACCTAAAACTTTATAATGGAATGTTGGCTGCAAAAGTTCAGCCTCTAAGAACAGCATCCTCTTCAACACTCTTCTCTGTTTGGTCATTGAAGTTGATTCATAAGTAAAATCCTTTCAGCTGGTGAAACCCAGGCAAAGGAGATTAAAATTCAGGGGAGTTCCTCACAGAAGGCAGATCCGTGGTCTAGTCAAGGCATTTCCATTATCTTCAACTACACCTTGCCCATCCTATGCCTGTGTAGCAAGATTTTATATGGTCCACTGATAGCAGTGAACTCTCTTTTGTCTCTTTTATGAATTGAATTTTTAAATGTTGTTATATTGTCCCTTCTTCATTGTTTCTTAGTGACCAGTTTATAAATTTAGATTTACTTTATAAATCTTCAGAACTCAAAAGGCACATATAGATGAGAGCCAGTGTGATTGGATGGGATTTAGGGCTATCTCTCTTAAATATGATCTGTGTTAGGGCAAACAATGAAAGTTGCTTCATGAACAGAAAGACAGAGTGTGACAGAGAATGGAAGGTTTTTTTATATTTCTTTACTTTTGGGGCATACAACTATATCTTACTTTTCATCCTCTTTTTCATATGTCCCTGTGGCTAGATGCAATAAATTATGGGTAAAAATGGTGTTATTCATTTTTATTTAAACACCTCCTAAATAAACACACAAATAAAATTGAATTTAATTTCACTTAAAAATAAAATAAAATCTCTATGCAGTCCTTTATCTATGTTCTCCCCCATCCCTACCCCGCTGACTGGGTAACTGATAGTGACACCCAGAATAACCTTGGAAACTATGTGATAAAGATGGCAACTCCCTGTCAGCTTAGGTTTTGGAGTGGGCACTGGGCAAGGAGTTGCCTCCTTCATATCTCCTAACTAAAAAGCTACCCTCCTTACACTCTGAATTGGATCTTACCTGCACAATATAGACTTTTTGTTAGGCTAATTCAATAAGATTTGAGGATGTGACTATTGCAGCAACCACTGTAGCATTATTTTAACTAACAGAGTAACTTTTTATTATATCCCAAATTTAATCTGTTACTTTTATTGAATAGCTTAATAAAAATATATAATCCCCTAAATGCCATACAGTGTCCCTCTAAAAAGAATTCACTTTTATGCATTTCAGTCCCGTTTATGCTTAAAATACACATAACTTTCTCAACCACAAACTGCTAACTATTCTGCTGATCTGACTTGGGTCAAACTTCTACTAGTCTACCCACCTAGATGTTTATACATATCTATATGTTTACCCTAGGACAATACTCTTACAATTTTTTTTTCAGCCCTACAAAAGGATTTCTATTTTTCTTTCTTTGAAAATAACCCTGAATAACTCATTTCAAGTTCTCTCGGTACCCAGGAATCACCAAAGTGATAGTTAAAAACAATCAGTAGACTTAAATAAATTTCAAAATGTGTACATTGATATTCTTTAAATTTGAGGGGTAGAATATTTTATTTGGTATGCAGATAAAGACTTGTATTAGGGACAAGATAGTTATTAGTTCCATTTTATTCATAAGTAAAAACCTGGGTCTTATTGAGTCTTAACTCCTCCATCTAGTGTGCAGCTGACTAGTCTTGCTACAGAACCCAAAACTTTGCATTCTTGTTGCACAGTAGCCGTCCAATACTCCGACAGAGCAGTGTTTGTAGCAGGGGAAGGGTTTAATGATCGAAGGGGAGCCAAATGAGAAAATGGAAGGGAATCCTTAAATCCTCCTTCCTGAGTTCTTGGCCGGGTTTTAAAGAGGATCACGGAAGGGGAGGAGCTAGAAAATTGAGGTCGTTGATTGGTTAGAGTAAGAGGGATAAAATTATTAGGATGTGAAAATGCATTCTTTGGTGAGACAGCTTCTCATGGAGTCCTTCTGACTAACTGATATCAGCTGTTATCTCAAAGGGAAAAGTTAACATTTCACAAGGTTCAAGTTGTTAACTATGTAGCAGGTAAGGAGAACTGTACTCTCATGACAGAGTGTACACAGTTCTGAGGCAACAGGCACAGCACAATAATGAGGAAGCAGGTCAGAGAGCAAGGTGACCTAATGCTAAATGTGCTGTAAGTTTCCTTTTTTTGTCTCTCCCTTCCCTTCTTTCCTTATTAATTTTATACTGTTTATAGAAATAATTTCAGTATTCAGATTCTTACTTCAGGACACTGTTAAACTCGCCAAAGTGCTATCAATGTTTAATCTAGTGCAAGAAATCACTGCTGCTTTTATTTTTATTTTTTTGTTTGTTATTTTTGAGTTGGGTTCTTGCTCTGTTGTCCAGGCGGAAGTGCAATGGCGCAATCATGGCTCACTGCAGCCTTGGACTCCTGGGTTCAAATAATCTTCCTTCATCGGCATCCCAAGTAGCTGGGACTGCCAGTGTGAGCCACCATACCTGACAATTTTTTTCTCTTTAAATTTTATTCCTGAGGTCTGGAAAAGTATATTATTGTCTTGTGCATTCTTTAGCAATGATCATAGTTTCTCATGTGCCATGACCCCAATTAAAAACCTTTTTTGATTGGTCAAGTATTTTCAGGCTTTTTTTCTCAATTAATTCATTTATTCATTCATATTTCTGTGAGGGGTTACTCCTGATCTTTATGGCCATTGTCAATTTATACCCCAGTTGACAAACAAGATGGACTCCCTCTGACTCACAAGTAAAAGCAGAAATGAGATCATGGCAAGTTGAGGAGGTGGTTTCACTCTCTGTATCCTCGGAAAGTATTGTAAAACCTGTCTTCTCCAACCAAGTCAGAGAAAAGCTCCTAAAAATAATGACGAAAACAGCAGTAGCTGGAAATTCTCCGATGGACTACTCATAGACCACATGGTGTCTATAGACCAACAACCAGGAACCAGCCAATAAGAGAGACTGGTGATTTGGGGGCTTAAAGATAATCTAATCAAGACTCTGTTCCTCAATCCTCTGACACTTCTGCTCTGCAAACTTTGTCTTTATAATCTCTAACTCTCCACCATACACTTTAGATTGCACTTTTGTTTCACACTAAAGTTTGCATTTCCCCAATCTGCACATTGCTTCCTTCCAGAAAATAAGGCTCTCTCTCTTTTTTAAATGACCATTCAGAGCTACCATTCTGTTTGAAATTTATTTCTTATTAAATAAAATATCCTATGTGTACTACCAGGTACTTAGGACAAGTATTAAAGGAGAGAAGGATAAACTTCAACACGGTTTGTGTAATTGTATATCTGTAAACTTTGAAGGAAACTGAAAGAATAGAGTAAAAAAATTCCTACACCTACTTATTGAATGCAAATATCTGTAAAACTAAGCAAATCAAAATAATTCCAATCGATAAAAGGAAAGACGTGTACATTTTCATCAGATAGCTTGTCATTCTTCCTAGTTTTCTCACTTACTGATTATTTGCTATTGATCACACTTATAAAGCCTTAAGACATACTTCATTTATGTATCATGTGCCTGGGTTTATGTGCTTAGGAGGAGATAGTACGATGCTTCCATCTTCTCAGAATTGGTTGAAAATTCAAGGAGAAACACATTGGTAAGTATTTTATAAAGACTACAAGGATCTAATATATATTGTTGTTGAATAGTTTTTGGATACACAGGTTTTTTAATTAAATTTTCATAATCATTAAAAGAGAGAATAAACAATAAAAATAATGATATCATAATTGGAAGAATAGGTTAGGGAAGTCAAATTCAAAGAGAATGGAGAGGGAAGAGAATTTTCTGCTTCTGCCCTCAAGAGGCTTTATTTGATCAGCCTGGGGCTGTGAATGCTTGTGTGAACTGGCTATGCCTTAAGCTCTTTCTTTTAAATAAAGTTTTAGGGC
Source organism: Carlito syrichta (assembly GCF_000164805.1). NCBI lineage: Eukaryota > Metazoa > Chordata > Mammalia > Primates > Tarsiidae > Carlito > Carlito syrichta. The sequence goes on along the minus strand of NW_007249402.1, from coordinate 173,846 downwards.
CTTCGTGAGAATCTCATAAATGTTGGGCTACACCCAATTATTTAGGGAGGCCAGAACTGGAAAATTTTTTGTCCATGTGACATAAATGGCTCCAAAGCAAACTTGTAGCCAGGGACATAATTCTGTCAGAGGAAGGAATTTAAAAAATTTACTCCAAAATATGACTCTCTAGTGTTATGCATATTTTTGAATTAAAGGTCTTTAAAGATCAGCTGATGCTAGAAGAGACTTCTCTGCTATCTATGTAAAGACAGGCTGGTCAACAAAGAAGAGCAATTGTTCCTCCTCTTCCTTCTTATCTCATTATCTATTGAAGGAAAAAAAAAAACAGAGAAAAACTGAAAAATGTAACCACACCTAAAGGAACCCTAGATTTGTTCAGTTTCCAGTAACAACCATTTACAAGCCAATCACTGTCTCCACAACCATTCATTCTCCTAAGTAATCAATTATTAAACCTCAACAGAATTTTCTATACGGTATTCTCCATCTCCCCCTACCCTTCTGGAAAAAGGCTCCAAAAGCTTCCGTATCCCACTGAGGGGGTTGAATCACTCTGTGATTCCCCCAGGGCCTGTTAATAAATTTGTATGCCCTTTCGCCTATTCATCTGCCTTTTGTCGGTTGCTTTGTTAGCAAACCTTCAGAGGATGAAGGTGACGGACGTTTTTCCTTGTTCCCAATACAGAGAAAATCACTTGAAAGGCACTCCAACTAGCATCAGACTAAGTATTCTCAATCAGAAGAAATGTTTCCAGGGGTTGGGGTAGTTGACCCACTCTCTTTTCTTCAATCACTTCTAATGTGCCTAAGATAAACCTGCCGTGCTCAGATACCACTTGCTTGCTCATTTCTTTAGTATAATTAACTGGAGTCATCTGGAATCATCTCACTTCTCACAATAGTCTGGTGATTTAGACATTATCATCCTCCTCTATCAGATAGGAAAATGGAGTTTTAAAATTTTAGTAGCTTTCTAAAAAAAAATGCCAAAGTTAGTAACAGGAAGAGGTGAATTTGAATCGCATTCTATGTGACTTCCAAATGAATTATTTGTCCTTTATAGCATGATTTTTCTCAACAACACTATATATAAACATTTTGCAGAAATGTAAACTGCAACTTAGAGGAATTCGTTGACTTATTGATGTTGTCATGGCTTAGTACCTGGTTTATCAGGCTATGATCTTTCTCTTCAACTTTTAATTCCAATGCTCTTTCCACTACGTTGTCATTTTACATCAGTACAACATGAGAATTTGTTCCTTTCACAATAATACTTAGCTTATTATTTAGTATGGTTGACAATGTAATATTGGATCTAAGCCATGGATTTATATAAGCCTCTAAAATATGGCTAACCTCAATGAATAGAGTTTTGAGTTTTTAAAAAATTCTGAAGCATATATATATATCCAAAATATAGAAATTCTCATCAATGCAATCCTTCTAAAATTGTTTTAAATGTTAAAGAGCTGGTTTGTGGAATCAAATATAATGGTGTATTTCTGTCATGATTTCTAATGACTTTTTATGTCAACAGACCACATATTTATTCTTCATGTTGTTTAAAATAGTAGCAGGAAAATATTTCTAGTTTTATCTTATGGCAAAATGCCATCACATGGGTCCATTCATGAATCGCCATATGGCAATGGTACCGCCATCTGCTTATCCTGGTTATTTCTTTCCTGGCAAACTATGGACCCATATGGGTTCTTTGTGTCTCATCTGTGTACATCAAGAGAGGCAAAATCAATATCTGCACTTTTCCCTGGAAGAAAATGTCTAATAATTGCTCTGAACATGAAGATCATTTTCTTTTCTATTTACCTTCTTCTTTCTCTAGTTTTCATACACCTGCTTTCTTCTAATAAAAGCAGGAACATTTGATTTCAAGAATGTGAAAACTGTCAAGGCAAACTGTCAAGTTTGAGGGCTCATAATCACCTCAAAGGACTGACGGCCTGTGCTTTGTGGATTTGAAACTTCATCACTCAGGAGATAAAACTATCCATCCTTTTACATGTTGACAGGATAGCAATTTGGTGTCAATGTGGAAAGTCACATATTCAGACAATAAGGCAACACAGAAACTATGAACAGGCCTCTTATATTTCCAATGACAACCATTTTCAATAATGGCTAAAATATTTGATACGGGATGTTTAGAATAATTTTAAATAACTGTGACAATTTCTTGTGTGGCACATACTTATGCTTTAGTGAAAATATGGTAATAGCCCATTTGCCAATCTGCTCTTTAATATTTTCCTTCAAGCTAAATAATTATGTTTATATTATCAAAATATTTAAATGCATATAAGTATGCCTCTCTTTTTGTGTTCAATTGGAAATTTTTAAATATAATTTTTTAAACGTAAAAAACACCTTTCATATAGACAATGGATGGGAAAAAAAACCCTATCATGTTGGAATTAATTAAGCAAATAAATATAACTCATTCAGAAAAATCAGTTTACATTAAAAAAAAAAAACTGATCCATAGCTTTACTGTTGGCAGATGTGGGTTAGATATAATTAATGTTAAAGCAAACATGATTGTGATAAAGTATTTACAAAGAAATTTTTTTCAGAATTCAAAGTCCTTTTTTTTTTGGCCTCAGGAACATCTCCCTTCCCTAGTCCCCGATGTAAGTAGTCACTGTACCTGGGAAATCAGTACACATTTCTTGACAAGAGTCTTGTGCTTCTACCTATTTCTTCTACTTGTTTCAACCTTCTAACTTCAAAAAATTGAGAAACCTTAAAATGGATACTTTCTAAAGAAGACAGGTTCTAAACTTGCGAGAACAAGTATTTGAAGCTTCCAGAAGTTGTAATATCAAAGCCAATATAAGTACACGTAATAAAGTGTTGCCAACCCAAAATATGACCATTTAAGAAAAAGTGAGTGGGTGGAAACAAACATAAAATGTTACATGATCAGAAGCCTAATGTTTCATTTTTTTAAAAAAATTTATTTTAAAGATGTAGGGTACAATTCAGGGCTAGGCATACAAATGGTCATTGTGCAGGTAAAGTTTGGGCCTCACTTTGGTCCCCACTTTACCTGGTTTGAGATCAGGTACTCTTATTGATGACGTGTGCCCCCCTACTTAAGGCTGTATAACACTCCAAAGTGCATATGTACCTCATTTATTTATCCAGTCCATTTTCAACAGGCAGCACGGTTGGTTCCACATTTTTGCTATTGTAAGTAATGCGGCAATAATCATGCATGTGCAGGTATCTTTTTCATAGCGTGACTTGAGTTCCTCTGGGTGTATTCCCAGAATGGGGATTGCTGGGTCACATGGAAGGTCGATTTTTAGGTCTTTTATAAATCACCACACTGTTTTCCACAGAGATTGTACTAGTTTACAATCCCACCAACAATTTGTTATTTTTTGAGTTATTGAGGATGGCCATCCTGACTGGAGTTAGTTGGCATCTCAGTTTGGATTTAACTTGCATTGTGAGGCTGAGCATTTTTTCATGTGTCAGTTGGCGGCTCATATGTCTTCTTTTGAGAAATGTCTATTCATATCTTTTGCCCACTTTTTAATAGGGTGTTTTTTTGTTTTTGTTTTTTCTTTTTGGCATGTTTGAGTTCCTTGTAGATCCTAGATGTTAGACCTTTGTCAGACATACAGTTGGCAAATAATTTTTCCCATTCTGTGAGCGGTCTCGCTACTCTCTTGATGGTTTCTTTTGCTTTGCAGATGTTTTTCAGTTTGATGAGGTCCCGCTTGTCTATCTTATCTCTTATGGTATGGGCACTTGGGGTTTTGATCAGGAATTGGTTGCCAGTTCTAATTTCAACAAGAGTGTCTCTTGCATTTCGTAAGGTTCTTATAGTTTGAGGTTTTACTTTTAGATCTTTGATTCATTTTTGTGTATGGTGATAGGTAGGGGTCTTGTTTTAATCTTCTACACATGGTTAGCCAGTTTTCTCAGCACCATTTACTGAATGAGTTCTTATCTCCCCAATGGTTATTAGTGGAGGCTTTGTCAAAGATGAGTTGGTTGCGAAATTGAGGTTTAGCTTCCAGAATATCTATCCTGTTCCATTGGTCAGTATGCCTGTTCTTGTACCGATAGCGAGCTGTTTTGATTATTGTAGCCTTATTTTTGTATTTTAAGAGAGTGAAATCTGTCTAAGATTTTTTAAAAACCAGGAAAAATGTATACAATATTTTAAAATCACTAAAGGTACTAATTTATACTGTTTAGCTTGACTGGAAGCAACCGTGTAAATCACTTACTAAATTTGAATATTCCCATTGTATTTTATTTTATTTTATGCTTTTTCTAAATTCAGGCTTTTTGTATTCTATCAGGTAGAAAATTGTATTGATAGTGCTGTGTTACAGAGAGTACCAGAGTTCTATAAAAAGAGAATCTCCAGATTTATGCCTTTACTAGAAAACATTGGAGCTTCTGAAGGTAATAAATATAATCACTATACTGATTGTGGTGATAATTTTTCAGTGTATAGATATGTCAAAATTACCAAGTTATAAGGTTAAATATGTGCAGTGTAGGATATGATGATTTTCTCTTAACAAAATTTATTTTTTAAAAAACATATGTATATGATATGATAACATATGTGAATACTCATGACCTGGAAGATCAAATTAAATTGAATAAAACTTGATTTATTTTTGTTGCTTCCTTTGTGGTTTGAAGAGCTGTTGAATACTCTTTCAAACTTCTAATTCTTAAATTAGAATTAATGACACTCAGTGATCATCACAAATGAATTGAAAGGGTAAGGAAATGTGGATCTTTCTTAAACAATAGTGCCCAGCTATATATGTCTTTTCTTTTTTTTTTTTTTAACTACAGTGACTGACCTATCCATATATGCCAGTAATAATCACAGTGACAATATTTCTTTACCAAATTCCTTTTTTTCCTCTAGGTGACTTATTATTTCAGTAAATTACAGGTAAATTATGTTTCTGCAGTTTACACTCCAGCTAGATGTACATTGTTTATTTTCCACAAGACTAACTTTGGAAGAACTCCTGGCCATAGTGTTCTGAAAGTCTATTTACAGAAAGAAAGAAGGGAGAGAAAACAGTCAGCAAGTGAAGGCCATGAGATATTCCAATGAAAATTATTATAAATTCTTTTATTTAGAAAAGGAAGCAGTGACAAAAGTCAAAATATGCTTAGCTTCAAGGTAATTTGACTTAAAAAGACAATTACTTGTTTAACAATAAATGCTTTTGTTTCCAGCATGTAAATGAAAAGATCCTGGGCAGTAAAGGCAAAAATATACTAGCTCCACAGTTTACTAGTGAGAGACTTCAAGCTAAGCATTTAACCTTGTATAATTGATTTTAACTTAATCTATTTATTTTTAAAAATAGAAAAAATGTTGATTATATTTTCTTTTATTGGTCTTGAAGCTATCAACTGTTTTCTGTCTATGAAATTATTATTTTCTTTTTTGAGTCGGAGTCTCAATCTGTAACCCAGGCAGTAGTGCAGTGGCACACCCACGACCACCACAGCCTCGACCTGCTGGGCACAGACAATCCTTCCACCTCAATCTTCTAAGTAGCTGAAACCACAGGGGCGTGCCACCATGGCCGGCTAATTTTTTTGATTTATTGTAGAGACAAGCTGTCACCAAGTCACCCAGGCTGGTCTTGAGTCCCTGGACTCAGGCAATCCCCTTACCTCAGCCTCCCCAAATTCTGGGATTACAGGTGTGCGCCACCATGCCCGGTGAAATAAAATTTAAAAAGAAAAATAATTTTTTAAAAAGTACATGCCAGCTAAAAGCAATACCTAATATTAAAAGCATACAATTTAAAAGAATTGCAAAGTATTGGTTAAGACTTGAAACAAAGTCTGGAACAGTGAGGAGGACACACTGAAAACTCATAGATGTGAAAAGGAGTCCTCTATGTTGTACTATGTAAACACCAAATCTACCATTCACGATTAAAGATCACACAAATATGCAAACTTTCTTTGTATTCTTGTACCTAGCATATCCTTTGTAGGACACTAATGCATCTAAGCTAGTCAAATAACATCTCAGAATGTCTTTTGTTTGTTTGTTTTTAATGCCCTTTGGTTTTCACTTTCAAATACTCTTTTATTCTTGCATTTAGAAAAATTATTCTCCTCCTCAGAGAAATCAGATTTTTTCAGACGTGTTCTATTTCCGTTAAAGTTATAGCGCTCTAAGAAAAACAGGACTCATTTGATGTATTCCTGCAGAGAGTCATTTAATACAGGAATTAGGTCATTACAAATCACTGGATTTTCTAATCTCAGGTGACCACAGCTATATTATTGGGTTCTAAAAGAGATGGCAAATATTTTCTTACCTCAAGTGTCACTGCAACTACTTCTTTCTATCTAGAAGACTTGTGATTCAGTACTGTAACATTGAGATTGGAATTCTAAGCACTCATCTCTCCAAAAATTAGAAAATGCTTCCACTCCCTTGCACATTCCCTATTGCATTCAATGAGAATAATTCACTTGCAGAATCTTAGCAATATATAATACTGAGTGACCTTTCACAGAAACAAAGAACTGAGCATCACATGTTCTCACTCATAAGCGGACCTTGAACAGTTATCGTAATACTATAAGAAAAGGATTGGCAGTAGTGGGAATCTGCCTGGGGAAGGGCGTGGCACACCTCATCAACAAGGGCACTTGCATAATGAACATTTCTATACCTAACCCTGAATTGTACCCTACATCTTAACATAAAATTTGTTTTTTAAAGATATTTTTCACAACTTTAACTTGTACCTTTCCAGAGTCTGCCATTCACACATGGACAGAAAAACAAAGTGAAAATAGAGACTGATTGCTAAGTAACCTCATTTATCATAGACCATTTTGGGGTTACTCGGTGTTCAAACACATCCTTCTAAGCATAATGATAAGAAAATAATGTCCTTGTAACAAAAAAAATTTGAAATCTCCTAAATCACAATTTTACTGTTTATTTTTTTTCCTAAAAAGGGATATTTGACATTGACCAATTATTCCCTTTTTCCCTGGTTAATGTTCATTGTTTTTCCTCTATTCACAATAGTCATAATACTATTTTGAATTAAATCTCAAGCATTTAACTATAAAGTTGACTAGCAAAACAAAACCAGTTTGAAGTAGCTGGGAGTATATTACTTACACATAAGATGTAGAAAACATATAAAGATCCAACCAATCAAGAGGAAAAAGCTGCAAAAACTAAAAGAAAAATATAGCTTTTCTTGAACTAACAGAAAGTTGATGTCACATAACAGGACAACTAAATAACATAACATACACAGGGCAGGCCACTTCCAAGTAATGGTCTGAGAACATGGGCAAACATGGGCACACCAGTAGCAGAGAATATGTGAAAGAGAGTCTTGAAGGTGTACCGGATGGCACAAAGAATTTGGTGCAAGTTTTTAGCATATTGGTAAAAGCTGACCATAAACTAGCAAGACAGTTCTGAACCCCAGCAACCACAGATACGAACAGAGTCTGTGCCCATTCGTGCTCTCGGTTGCACAGATATCCACTGGAATTCATGAAAATAAGATATGCATGACAATACTTAAAAGTTAGATTGATTTCATTATTATTAACAAAGAGCTTTAGCATTAATAACATTCCCATCATTTTATGGACACTGCTGCCTGAAATGTAGATTTAACAATTTATAATCCACTTAATTTCTAAGAGCAATTCATCTGTTCTCTGTGCCAACAATATAATTAAAAAATGCTACTGGTAAATGCAAGTACAATTTTCAGTGATCCATTGTTTGCTGACTGGTGGAGTGTAACTCTGCAAATTATGCCCATCGTAGGCATTCCAAAACTAACAAGCTTAAGCATGAAAAACCCAACCTATATGAATAAATATAAAACAAGTAGACCATATCGGGTTTAATTACATTCCATTTTACCATTCAGATGGAATTACAAAGAAAAAGTAAGTGTTGTTTTAGTTATTTATTTGCCTTAAAATATTTACTCTACATCAAACATCTTTAGGTAATCGAATTTTAGAAAGTTCTATATGAAAATGTACAATTAATATAATTTACTTAGATCAACAGGCAGCTAATGTTGGAAGCATTAACAAAGCTTTTGAATCTTTGTGAGACTATATTCCAAAACATTTTGCTTCACTATTTTATGTTTAGGATATCTTTAGCTTTAAATTGGAGATCAAAATTTATCATTTAGGTCTATAATCTTTCTATGTTCTTGTTCTGTATTTGATATTACTGATAAAAATGAATAATATTAATTCACAAATAGCTTAAAAGATCAAAATGTGTAAAACCCCATCTGAGTTTAGTTGTATGATGTATGGTCCGTCTGGGAATAGGAATGTTGTGTTCAAAGTAAAAAGAATCCAAATGATATCAATTATAAAGATAAAAGCATAAAACAAAATGTTTGCGGAGTGTTTCATATGTAATCTCCATGACAACAGACCTTGTAGGTTTTGTTCACCATTGCCTCTCCAATTGTTTGTGTGAAAGTTGCTCGATAATTATTTTCTAATGAAATGATAATCAGAAAAATATAAATATTTATAACCACATCAAAAAAAATTTCTGCCTTATGAGATATGCCATTTCTGCTTTGAGAGGAAAGAAAAGTAAAAAGGGAAAACAAAAATCACGTATTGAAAACTCAATATGTCTCAGTAAATATTTTTCCTTATTCCATATTCACATCAACATTGTATGGAAGTTGTTCTTTATTTTGCTCAAAAGTGAGGCAAACACTACTAAAACAACGTAACCAAGATTGCACAGTTAGAAAAATAATTAATTTTAACATATTTGCCAAGACAATTTGTTCTTTCTTAGAACTTAAGCTATGACTACATTCATATAACTAGTAAACATTAGGGCAGTCATTTTGGTCATTAAAATCATTCCAGTTATGCAAGTATTTCACTGCCATTGAATTAATATATGACTATCTATTAATAAGCAAATTACTTAAACTTTAATCATTTGCACTTAATTAATTTCTAGTGTATTAACCTTGAATAATTTACTTGCAGAGACTGTGGTCTATGCTCCTAACTTCATAAGGTTCTCACAATTTTGGCACAACGACCCAACACGGTTCTCTAAGACATTCAAAGCGTGAAGTACTCCAGTCAAACTCATCCACTTCATTTCCAGTAAAGACTTCAGATGTGAATTTATTCCCATATCTGCAATTAAAGAGAAAAAATAAGAACTTATCATGAAAACTGAAACTTCACTCAGCCCATTCTCTCTTGATCTTTCCCATTTGAGTTCTGAGATGATCCTTCAAAATAGACAAAAATAAAGGAAGCCTCCCAGGAGAATGAGAACAGCATTTTCTGAAGACTTTTTTTCCTTCAAATTCCTTCAATTCATTTCTGAAAATACTACTCTGTAATACAGAAAAGATATATTGCTCTTCTCATAACCAGGTAGCACTCTTCTTTTGTCAGACTCTTCTATCACATTCTTGATTGAAGACTGCCACTGTGATCTATCACAGAAACAGAGTACCACATGTTCTCATTCACAAGCCACCCTGAACATTTACCATAATACTGCATGAAAGGGATTGGCAGTAGCGGATACTACCACGGGAAGGGGGCAGCCACAACATCAATAAGGTTACCTGGTCTCAAACCAGAGGAAGTGGGGACCAACAGGAGGTCCAAACTTCGTTACCTGTGTGATGACCACTTGAATACATAATCCTGAATTGTACCCCACATCTTTAAAATGAAATAAAAATAAAAACAAACAAACAAACAAACAAAAAACGACCGGACTACCAATTAAAAATGTGCGACTTTAAAGATAATCCTTATGTGGAAAAGCACATAGGCTGTTTAAATGTCAGTCCATTTAAAAAAATAAACCAACTGTTGCTCTGACTCATTTTGCACATAGATTTGCTTGGTTTTTGGAATGCAAATTTTAAAATCATTATGCTAATAGCAACAACAATAACTTTCAAATATTAAGGACTTACTCTTATGCATACATAAGAACTTATACATAAGGCTTTATATGCATTATTACATTTAGTTTTCGGAACAACTCAGAGCAACCACATTCACTATACATTGTAATTCCATTGTATAGACAAAGAAACTGAAGACAAAAGAAAATCATATCAATTGTTTAAAATAACAGGTATGGTAAATAGTAGAGTTAGAAATTAATTGTCTTTCTTGACTGATATACTGTTGTCCACTTTTGTGTCTGTGCTACCTTTAAAATTATTTTTTTGTGATAATGATACATACTAACATGATCTAAAACATCGCTAATTCTAGATTTAAGAATATGTTTTATTAAATATATTACTCGTAGAAAACGTAGCATGATAAGAATTTGCGTGAATTTTAAAATATAAAAGCCCTATTTGTTGAGTGATACCAAATATTTAAAATGTGAATACTTATTTGATACACAAATATGTTTTCACATCATATTTATCATTATCCTTCTTTTTATTGGAAAGTATTACCATACTACTATATCTCACGTCTTCCCTTAAAAAAATGATTACATAAGTCATTTCTTTGTGACTGCTGAACGATACTTTTCATTATATCAACACTATTCATATAATAGAACATGATTAAACAAACCTGATTTAGCTTACATGACAACACAATTATGTAATATTTTCTGTGCAACAAATTGTTTTATTATATTATTAATAAACTTAAAGAAAATCAGTATGTTTCTTTTATCCATGATGATTCTTTTCATGGGTATATCTAATAATCCTTAGTTTATATTCTTTCCTAAAATCTTGCTAATATGGGAAATTAAGTGTTAGCTATTTTCACAGATTTAAAATATGGAATCAATGTACAAAATGTGTTATTTATTTTTATATGGCCAAGAGAACAGTCAAGATAATATTTTCTGAAGACAAAAATAAAGAAGTTTGACATTATCTTATGTATTTTTTCTCTGAAATAGCCAGTCTTGTAAGTAGTTATAACAAACAAGATAAATTAGAGCTTTCTTTAAGCTTATACCAATCATCACTTATATAAAAAATATTAAAACATAATTATTAATAAACCGTCTATAAGAAAAACCTTCATCTTTTATTTGACCTGAATTCTAAATGTTTTCCAGAATCATTAATGTGTTATTTTCCTTATTTTAATTTCTTTTGTATTTTATCATTTGAAGAAATAATGGTTACAGGGAAAGCAAAGAGGAACATTGTTGACTAGTTAACTTCATTTTAACAATAAGAACAGCAACAAAACTCATCCACAAGCTAAATCTAATAATTATGTTATAGAAATTATTTTCCAAAATATGTTTCCAAGGAGTTATTATGATTCAGAGATATTTTAGAAGGTGTCCTTTAGGTAAAGTTCATAGAATTCAATTATTTTATTTATTTATTCTTGCTGAACATTTGTATCTTCTGTCCAAATACATTCAAGAAGGACAGAAGGGAGCTTAGAGCACTTTTAAATAATGCCTAAAGGGGATAAACTTATAATTATTCCATGCATTCATATAACTAGGGGGTTCTATAACAAAACGTTGTAATATTCTCAGAAAAATACATAAACCATTCACATTATAAAGATATTTGGCTACAATTTAGAAGAGTTACTACTGTGTGGAAAGCTGATTATACATTGTTTAATTTCTTTCTGGAATATTTTAAAATTTGTATTGAGAAATGTATGTTTAAAGTTTGAAAGAATGAGAAATATTTATTTAAAATGTCAAGAAACTTTTCTCTATTATCATAAAATAAATTAACACAAAATTCAAAATATTCTTTTTCAATATTAAATTCTCAATTTAACATTTGATAATTAAAAAAATAATACATAGATCTAACTTTATCAAAAATATATTTACTTTAAGCAAAAATGTCAAATTAGGTATGGGTCTCTATACAAAAGTAACTCTATGAACACACATTGCTTTGACATCTGTTATGTTACAAGCACAAACCTAGTTGTAGTTTTAGGAGTGAGAGACTTGATCTGAATTCTACCAACTGTTCCATGAATAGCAGTTTGACAGATTTTCTTGTGTTAAGGTATCTGTATTTTACCCAATTTTGATTGCTTGAGGACTTCATCAATTTTTTGGCCATCAGTGCAGAGTTAACCTTTTTTTTTTTTAATTAAAAAAACTTTGCACAGAAAGAGATGAGAGAGACAGTCACTGAGAGACAGAGAGAGACACAGAGAAAGGTGAGAGAGAATAAGAGAGAGAGAGAGAGAGAGAGAGAGAGAGAGAGAGAGAGAGACAGCGATTGAAACAGGGAGAGAAAAAGAGAAAGAAAATGAGAAACAGAAAGGTAGAGAGAGGGAGACAGAGACATTGAAAGACAAAGAGAATAAGAGAGATTGAAAGAGTGAGAGAGATATGAGAGACAGTATAAGAGAGACAGAGAGATATGAGAGACAAAGTCAGAGATTGAAAGAGAATGAGAAAGATATGGATAGACGGAGAGAGAATGTGAGAGAGAGACACAGAAAGATGACAGAGACATTGAGAGACGGAGAGAGATGAGAGAGACAGAGAGGGTCACAGAGAGAGAAGCATTAACTTTAATGGGTTTGCATAAATATGCTGTATGTTATTTGCCCACCATATTTTCTTCCTTCAGTTAATAAGCCTACACTTTTCTTGGAGAATTAATGCTTCTACAAGGACTCATGGGGTCATAAATCATAATGTTTTGCAAAATAGTTAAAAATCAATGCACATGTGACCCATACTAGGTCAATTAAGTTCTAAAGCCCATGATATATAAATCCAGAAAGTTACTTTGATTTGATTCATCTCACGGCAAATTTTAGTAAGAGAGTTTTTGGTTTTTAATCTTGCTGAGATACCTGAATTTGCTTTAACTCTCTCTCAGACTTGATCTTATATTTTACAATTCCTTTTAAGTACTGTGAGCTAATTAAAATCCTTTTAATAAATTATTTTTTATTATTTAATTTAGTTAGCTGCTTCTATTGTTTTAATTACATTATGTGATACACTCATCAATATAGAATAAAAGCCATCTTGACTCTAAGAAACTCAAATTTAATTTTTTCCATGACTTTCATTTTACATCTAGTTCACAAGTCAGTGCCTTCAGTATTTTATTTCACTTGTTGTGAATAGATGCAACCTTAAGTCACAAAGAAAAAGAAAAGGAGAAAACCTGCTAAAATTGCTTGCTTGTGGTAAATGCAGGCTACTAAGAAGCCTATGAAAAAGAACCTACTAAATGTAAATAGGCAAAAGTTAATTGTAGCATGAACTTGCATTTAAGTTTAGTAATGCCACATGGTAGGGACGATTGGTGAAAAAAGTCTAATCATGACTTTCTGCAAAATTACTATATACTTGTCTCAAGCTTATTCTGATGACATTGTAAGACTCTTCTTTATACTTCTACCAGAGATAATGCCTACTTCTATTTTCAGTAGGTTGGATGATACTATTCACAACTTGATGCTTACAAATCAAATACTGTGTGAAATATGTAAACTACCTGTACTCCAAGTCTGTAAGCCCTTCTCTGCCATGTTCCTTATAATTGCCTCAATACTTTTGCACTATCACTGTCTTCTTCATCCTTAATTTGGGGTTGAGTCTTTGTGGAAATATATAGGTTGACCGTTTTCTGTATTTGCCCATATTTTCTCTGGTTTATGCTATTGTCCTGGTGTAACCAATGATGTTGTTATTGAGAGTGTCCAGATGTAGATGGAAACTTATATGCTCACCTTACTATAAGACAAATTAAAATGAGATGAAGAGGATATTAGAATTATTTGAGAAGATGAGGACCATAGCACGGTTTGGCATCACTCAAACTCTAAAGATCCTCAAGCAGAGTAAATCACAAAATTTCTTGTTAGAAAGTTTAGATTCAAATGTAAACTTAAAAAAAAAAATTAGAGACGGAGTATCCCTCTGAACCCAGGCTAAAGTGCGGTAGTACTATCATAGCTCACTGCAGCCTTGAACTTCCAGACTCAAACAATCCCCGAACTCAACCTCTTGAACAGCTGGGACTACAAGTGTGTACCACCATGCCTGGCTTCAAATGTAAACTTTTGAATATGTTTTCTAAGTGAAAAGATAAACAAAATAATATTTCCATGGGACATTTTATATATAACACTGAAGAGAACGTACCATTTCTATGTGTGTAGGGGGGTATTACAGAAAAGTAACTAACAAAAACATTAATAGATTCTGGGGGAAAAAATCTGAACTTTATCCCCTATGTTAATGACTATTCAGTTATATGATACATCATAAATAAGCATTCTTTCTGCTTTATTGACACAAAATATATAATACAGGGATTATGCATGCATTCATAAGCATAATTGCTTGACATAAGATAAAAAGTTTTTTCATTATAAATTTTAGTTATACTTTTAATTAATATGATGATTTTGAATTATTCTTGGTATGCTTCTTTAGAACAACTACTATATACAAATAATTCTAAATAGATTTTTGTTGTTGTTCTTAGAGAAAAGAAAAGGAAATTCCATAATGTGTATTTGCTTAGTTGTGCATGACTGAAATCCAGCAGTTCTAAGTGTCTACATTTACCATTACACTTTAATTATGTGACTATACTTCTTGGCATGTGATCTGGTGCTGCATGAAAGATGCAAATAATTGCACATAAGTTAGATTAGAAAATATAGTTTATTTAAAAGTAAATTAGAAAGAGAGAGAAAGAGGAGATTCACCTACCCAAGGCAGGGAAGGGGGCCAAAGCCAGGAAGCACGGTGACAACCATAGCTCAAAGAGCACATGGCCACATTAGAGTCCAGTAAGGCAATGGCCACAATGACCTGGCAATGGCAAAATGATTGTTCATGGTTGAGTCCTTTTAACCATTTCACTTGGTGGTGGCAGGTCATTAAGGTGATTAGGTGGTGGTCTGCTCCACGTCATCATGAAGGGGCAGGTAAGTACTGGTACTGATGTCAGGTCATGAACAGCAGGCAGATGAGTGGGTTAGTCACATAATTGCTGCCATGGTGGTGGGCTAGATGGAAGGAGACAAGGGGAGGGGGGTTGCGAGAAACTTGTCAGACATTTGTAATCCACAAACTTCTTGACCAAATGTGGTCTATTATCATTTCTATGGCTCTATTCTTGTCTGGCATCTGATGCAGATTTGCTGAGATTTTCCAACCTACCTGTTAGAAATTTATCTTATCTAGGTGTAACATGTGCTAGATTCAAAGTGTGTCACAAGTAAAGTTTAAGCAAAAATGGTTATCCTGAGGCAAAAAGGCTACAGTAAACTAAGTTTATTCTAGGTTTCTATTAGTACCTCCTATCACAGAGTAATTCATTCATTATTTTCTTAATGTGGTACTAGATTTTATTAACAGAGATGAAATTTTTGTCACAGTATTGGTAAATCATAGTAGTCTAAACTCTTTTATGGTACTGTCAGATTTAGGTATAAATGTTGTATTTAAAAATAATTTATATTGTATTAAAACTATCTGGCCTTTAAGGTTTATTAGATTCCTCTGTGATGCCATCTTGCTTTCTGTCTCTAATGGGGTCAAATTTTGAAAAACTGCATTTCCCTAGGACTTTTTCTAAGCTCTCCAGTATTTCAGAGGCTCTTAATATTTGTAAAATTTATTTTGTTTTAAGGTTTATTTTTCCTTCAGAATCTTTTATTTTGCTTTTCTCTGTATTTTCTTTTTTTAAATTAACATTGTAAGCATTGTTTATTTTTTAATCAGGATTTATTCTTGAATTTTAACTTGGAGGAAATAGAAGACTGATGATTTGAGAATATCTCCCTTAGAGAAGGCAGGATATTGTATATATTTAGGAAAGGCCACACACACAAATATTTGGTGACCAACGTGCTCTACTAGGTCAGGGATTGAGACCTGTGCTAAATACTATCTTCCTTCCTTCCTTCCTTCCTTCCTTCCTTCCTTCCTTCCTTCCTTCCTTCCTTTCTTTCTTTCTTTCGAGTTGTAGTCTCACTCTGTCACCCAGACTGGAGTGCAGTGGCCAGGAGCCTCGACCTGCTGGGCTCTGGCGATCCTTCCACCTCAACCTTCAAAATAGCTGGAACTACAGGAGCACGTTACCACGCCCAGCTAACTTTTTGTTTTATTATAGAGATGAGGTCTCACCAAGTTGCCCAGGTGGGTCTCAAACCCACGGGCTCAGGCAATCCACTCACCTCAGCCTCCCAAAGGCCTATTGTTTCTATCCATCAGTTTCCTTCCTTTCCTTCCTTCCTTCCTTCCTTCCTTCCTTCCTTCCTTCCTTCCTTCCTTCCTTCCTTTCTTTTCTTTCCTTCATTTTTCAGAGTTAATGTCTCTGTTGCCAAGACTTGAATGCAGTGGCACAATTGTAGCTCAACACAGCCTCAAACTCCTGGGCTCAAATGATCCTCTTACCTCAGCCTTCCAAGTAGCTGAGACCATAGCACGTACCACCAAGACCAGCTAATTATTTTTTAATTTAATTAATTAATTAATTTTTTTTATTCTTTGTAGAAAATATTCCTTTCTATGTTGCCCAGGCTGGTCTCAAACTCCCAGACTCAAGCAATCTTCCTGCCTCAGTCACTCAAAACATTGGGATTACAATCCTGTATGTGGCCAATCTGTATTCTATAGTAATAAAAGTGTCATTTATCAAATTAGCATATTATCACATACAGAGAAAACTATGTTCATAAGCCCCCTTCTAGCAAAATTTTACTAACAGTTAATGATGAACAGATATGTGCAAATTCTAGAAGGTGTCTATGGGAGATAGAATATGTATTTTGTCCTCCACTGCCTATCTTAATGTTGGCAAGACTTTAGTTGTTTTGTTGTTAGTTGGAGCAACAATTTTAGATTTTGAAGATGATCTTGTGAATGGACCTTATACACACCCAGGAGCAACTAAAATGGATATTGTCTGGTTTTTAGAGGTAGTGCACACCGCAGCATGGGTGGGGAACCCAACGCACATAATTTTTTGGCTACTTTGAGCTTTAATAAATGAAATAATTGGGTAGAATTATTTTGAGTCCAGTTTCTTTTGCTTGACAAAATGCTTGTTTGATCCATACCTTTTGTGAAATGTACAATACTTGTTACCCAGGCTGGAGTACAATGGCATGCTTAGGCTACTGAAGCCTTGACCTGCTGACTCAGGTGATCCTTCTGCTTCAGCCTTCTAAGTAGCTGAAAACATAGGTGTGTCCCACCACACCCAGTAAATTTTTTGATTTATTATAGAGACAAACTTTCATCAAATTGCTCAGGCTGCACTTTTATTATTTGTAACCTAGTCCGTTGGGAAATCATTACAATTTATTTAGACATTATACTATTGATAAACATTTGATATGTTTTCACTTTGAAGTTAATGCTGTTATGAAGATTCTCTTCTCTTTTGGTAACTGGGTGTGTTGTGTCTTTGTGTGCACACTCAACTAAGACATATTTAGATATACTGTATAGACATATAGGAGTGTAACTGCTGGGAGATAGGATCTATCCTAAGCTATTACTATGTGAAGTGAAAGCTGATTTTTTAAATATACTACCTATCTAGTACTCTAATAAAATGACTGCCAAGGCTTTAAGTCATTTTTCTATTATCTCTTATAAAATTGAAAGAATTATTTATGTATTCTGAATATGAGTAATTTGTTGGTTACATGCATTTTAAATTTTGTTTTCCCTTTATGGCTTGATTTTCCCCTATCTTAATCATAATTTTAATAAATTAAAATTTCTTATTTTGACATAATTTTATAAGCTATCTTTCTGTTCTGTAATAGATTGTGTTTTTGGTGTGTTTGACAAAATACGTACATATACAAGTTTTTGTAATCTTCTATAGCTTTATTATGTTTAACTTTCACTTCAGAATCAGCTCACCTGGAAAAGTTTTTAGGAAATGATGTGAGAGAAAGGTTATGATGTCATGTGTGGTAAAAAATTATGATTTTTAAAAATACTATATGAATATTTAGTTGACTCAGAATCATTTCTTGACGAGAACATTCTTTCCTATTTAAGTGTCCACATATATGTTAACCTATTATTGGATGCTCTTTGCTGTTCCATTTGTCTTGTTAGTTGCCCTTTCTTCAGTCCTATATGAGGGGACTCCCAAAAAACTGGAATCATCTTTTGAAGTATGGGTCTCAGGCCTTCCCCACCAGGGAAGTATTCTGGAAACTCATCAGCATCAGTACCAGCTAGCATTGTTGAGAGACAGAGTTATGCTTCAGAGATTTTTCTTTTTTTTTAGATTCTTTCAACGCATTTGCCTATTTCATGATGGGCGATTTAGGAGCACACCTGCCCACAGTGCGTTGACTATTCAGCAGTTTTTTACCAAAGACCACATGACCCCCATTCTCCACCCTTCCTATTTGCTTGATCTCTCCAAAGTGACTGTTCTGTTTGTTTGTTTTCCCAGATGGAAACGGTTCTCAAAAGAAAACATTTTGCTAATGTGGACGAAGTAAAGCAAAAAACAGCAGAAGCACTAAAAAGCATCAAAATTGATGACTTCAAAAACTGAGCACCAGAAAAAGTTTCTCAATAGGTGTATTGTATCAAACGGAGAGTACTGTGAAGGTGACCGAAGTTAAAGCATGTAAGAATAAATACACCTTTTTTTTTTTTTTTTGAGTTGGAGTCTCACTCTGTCGCCCAGTCTGGAGTGCAGTGGCTGCTCCCGGCCACCGCAGCCTCGACCTGCTGGGCTCCGGCGATCCTTCCGCCTCAGCCTTCCGAGGAGCTGGAACTACAGGCACGCTACCACGCCTGGCTGATTTTTGATTTATTGTAGAGATGATGTCTCGCTAAGTTACCCAGGCGGGTCTCGAACCCTCGGGCTCAGGCAATTCACTCACCTCAGCCTCCCAAAGCGCTGGGATTACAAGCTGAGCCACCCAGCCTGGCCGAATACACAATTTTTTATACATAAATTCTGAAGTTTTGTAGGTCCCTTCATATATTGTTCAAATTAATGTATCTAGGTTAAACATGTCTGAGGAATGCTAAATAATCTGACTTTCAACTTTGTCTTCATTTTTAAAAAAGATTTTCACTAGACTTCTGTATTATGAAAAACTTTAGATACAGTTGATCTTTTTAATTGGCTGCAGAGGATTTAAGTAATTAACATTTCAGATATTACATCTGTCCCATTTATAACCTCCTCTTGTAGAATTCTAATTACATGTCAGAACTTCTCAATGTCTCACCTGATACTTGTACTTTTTTCTCCATGTTTCTTTTTTCTGTCAATGTTTCTACTGTGTCTAATTCGTTTTTTAAGCACAATTATTTAGTTCGTACTTTCAGGTATTGGTTATAATTCTAGAATACTCTTGAGTTTTGAATGATTTCTAATTTTCTGTTTAAGTTTACCAAATTATTATTTAGTTTCTTGAAAATATTAATCAAATATATTTTAAAGTTTGTGTCTAAAGATTCCAATATCTAGACCTCCTACTTAGCTTTCTCTATTGCTTATCTTTTCTCCCAATATCTGATAATTTTCATTACCTTTTTCTAAAAAAAATACAGTATATAAAAAATTCTAAATATTTTAAATCTATTGGTGATGTTTTCTTACACTTGATAAGGTTAACTTTTGTGTCTGGTTAGCGTTTTTGCAAGGAATTGTTGTTGTAATCCAATCAGATATTGAGTTTATTTGAGGCTAGATTTCTTCTGGTTTCAAGTCTTACATATTTATCATTTGCTCTTACTCTGGTAGACCTTTTTATCTCTAAAGGAAAGCTAAAAGTGATACCAAGGGCCCCTTTTCTGTAGTGGCCCCTTAAATCAAATTTTTGTGCCTGTAGCACTTTGAATCTCCTAAAAGTTCTGTTCAACTAATTTTCAACAATGACTGTCTTCAAATCAATAAAAGTCATGAGAAATGTTAAGCTCCTATCTTTTGACTTTTATTATTTTGGACATCCTGCCCCCTTAATATCATGACAGATCTTCAATGCTTTCAAACATATTTATTTTCCTTCATTTTTTTACTCCTACTGTTTTAGTTCTTATGGGAGGGACTGGTTTGAACGAGCTAGCCCACCATTTCTGGAAGTAAAATTTGCATCTACAAACATCTACAACCAGTGTTATTTTGGATTTTCTTTACTTGAAGATGAATATATTTTCCAATATTGTCAGCCTGAAAACAGACAAAGTTTTAGAACAAATTTGGCAAATATCTATTCCAACTAGAAAAATCAATATTGATTTGTCTCTGTGTTAGAGACTAAAATTTGAATTCTAGGTATCATGTGAGCTGAAGATTCCATCATAAACTGGTTGTTATACCCAGAACACTTCATCATCCCTTGGAGTTAGACTGAAGCAGTTCCTGAAAATACCCTTCCTGTGGATCTGTCATTATCTTATGAGGAGTTACATGTATTTTAATAACTAGTAAATGTATAAATATCTTTTAAATTAGTCTGTTTTTCAAAGACTTACATATCACATATCAGTATATTGACCTTCAGTTTTATAGCTAAATCTAGAGGTGTTTTTGTAGCTCATTAATGCACAAACATCCTTTCACTGGTCAGAATGTCAAGTAGTATGTCACACTTGGAATTTTCTTCGGAGAGAACTACTGTGTAGTGTCTCATGGTTTTTCAATTGTTTGGGAAATTGGAAGTGATTATAATAGAATAGGATTCACAGTACAAATTTGTAATAGGAACGTTTTGGAAAGAATTCTCTTGAAGAAATTCTCAAAAAAGGCCTATAAGTTTTAACTGCTTATGTACCAAATGAATTCTTGTCAAAAGACTCCAACACAAAAGTGGCTCCAATAGCCATGTTAGCAACCTGTGACAACATTTCCCTTGCTGCTTGCTTAATGACTCTCACCAGTGGTGGCAGAGAATAAAAACTGCACATGAACTCAACATTCCCCACTGGAGTTCTCACCAGTCTATTAGCACTGAATTCCCGGCTTGACACGAACCCATGATATGGAGCATATTGTTCAAATTAGACCCCTGCTAATTATGCAGGTTGTTGTAATTTATTGAAATCGATTTAAACATTCATTGTATGTGTGTGTGTGTGTGTGTGTGTGTGTGTGTGTTTTCCTACCTACCATATAGTTTCTATAACACCATCTTTGTACTTAATACTTACTTGTCAACACAGTATTACATACGAAGATGCTTCTGCATAAGAGACATTTGCATTTACAGATCTTATCAAACTTTCCATTGGCCAGAAACAGATTGCCTTGTCGAAATATGAAACAGCCTTTTGAAGACATAGATATGGAAGTAGCTGAATAAAATATCATATGATATGGATGTGATCTATATGGTATACTGTCTGTCCAGACAAATGACAAATAAATGAGCCTATTTCTTCCGTAAGCAGAAAAAAATGATCCTGACATGAAAAAATAAATTTTCTCCTATTGCTACCCATAAAAATGGTTACACATTTTTTTTCCTGTCTCTGATGTCCCAGGCTTTGCTTATTGAAAATTCATAATATGTAAGAAATAAATATTTTCATCAATGATGTCATTGAATTAAAATGTACCTATTTTGGATTTCTCAAACCAGTTGATAAAACAAAAAAAAAATGCCTACTTTATTGTCTCAGCTGACTGATTTTAATGATCAGGAAGAATATAGTTGCAAAGCCTGAAGAAGACGGGAAAGTGTGAGGAAACTGTGATTATTTCCATGGTCAAAGAAAATAATAGAAGACTAAAGCAAATTCTACAGTCTGGACTTCAGAGGACACACAGATCTTTTAAGAATGAAGATATGGCTCACTCTGAGAATTAAAAAACAACCCACTTAATTGAGGTTCCTGCTGATTCAGAATTTAGGTAATTATTAACTTTATGCCTTATAACCCAACTTCATAAATGAGAACCATGATCTACAACCATACTTTCTTCCTTGATGTGATGTGCATTTGTTTATATATTAATTACTTTTTCTTCTTTCTTCTTCTCTCTTATGTTTTTTAGTTAACAGATATTGTGCTGATGATATGTAGCTGTAAACCACAGACTAGAGAATGTCAACGCAGCATTGTGACTAAACTGGTGGGGTGATGGCCATCATCTTAAGGTCCCAGGGTTCCAGTTGGTCATAATCATATACACTAACATCATGTAAACAATGGGTAGATTGCCGTGAAAATTTGTCATTTGTTATTGTCCAAAATATAAATTTCCCAAAAAAGAATCCAGGATATTGGCTTTCCTAGCACTCCTCGTAGCTGAAATAAAGGCAAGTAAGCTAGGTTCTTCAAATCAAATGCACTTTCAAAAGATGTTGAAACTGACTACTAACAGCATGAATAAAAAAGACTTTGAGAAATATCAGCTTTTACTTACGTATAAAGAAGCAGAGGTCCCCTAATTTCAGTTTTACCATTAGTCTTGTAAAGTGCTTGATGGTGTTGATTCTGTGTATTACCTACTACCTTTTCATGATTTCTTTTTAATAAGCTAGCCAGAGTAGATTCATATTATATGCAAGAACTCTGAGAAATATTGCTGAGCTTTGAATTAATGGTTAGTTTATTTCTGAAATTATTTTTCCAACCTTGCTTGAATTCAACCATGACAATAATTGAGAAAAGCTTTTTATACAAAATTTTTTAGTATCCCTTTTCTCATTTTCACTTATAAATGTAATGCAACTATCAAATCCTGGATTTTGCTATTACTTTATTTTCATCAAAATAAGTACTCGAAAATAACCAAAAAACAACATATTTAAGTTTATTTAAATATATATGTAAATATACACTTATAGCTACAACAAAGGCAAGAATAGAAAATTTTTATTCATCCTGTCTAGGAATGAATCACAGCATAAGGGCATTTTCAGAATTATATAATATAATTTTATACACAATTTTAATCATATTTTAATTCATTGTTCTTTTTTTCATGTAAGCTTGTGTTATTTTTACAGTATAACTTTTTTTATAACTTTATTACTTATAACTGTTTGTGGGAGATAGTGATCAAAATAAAGCAAAATAATTGTGAAGTTGACATTTTTTCAAAAAATAAAATGTTAAAGTTGGAATTTATTTTTTATTTTAATACAAATTTTATAACAGTTAGAAGAATGTCCAAGTCTGTTTCTTTATTTTCGATACTGTATCTTTTTGATTGCTTTTCTCCTTTACATTACACAAGTTTATGTATCATTGCCATTTCTTCTACTAACAAAGTAGAAAATTTGACACTCTCACATTTACTCTCACCTAGTGGATGTACTTAAATCGTGCGTAAAAATGAAATGAATGGTCAGCACATGGTGAATGATGTATGCCAGGATTTTTTCTTCAAGATCTTATTCTCAAATATTCTTTTTCTCTTCATGCTTCTTATATATATTTTCCTCTATAAACATTGTCTTGATCTCTACTATTTTTTCTTTCAGATATTTAAATAAGCATTTTAAATGTTTTTTTTTTTAAAGTCAACATCACCGGGCTTGGTGGCTCAGCCTGTAATCCCGCGCCTTTGGGAGGCTGAGGTGAGTGGATTGCCTGAGCTAGCGGGTTCGAGACCCGCCTGGGCAGCGAGACCTCATCTCTACAATAAATCAAAAAATCAGCCGGGCGTGGTAGCGCGTGCCTGTAGTTCCGGCTCCTTGGAAGGCTGAGGCGGAAGGATCGCTGGGGCCCAGCAGGTCGAGGCTGCGGTGGCCGGGAGTGGCCACTGCACTCCAGTCTGGGTGACAGAGTGAGACTCCAACTCAAAAAAAAAAAAAAAAAAAATTCAACATCTGTGAATACCTTGAAGGTAAGCCTCATTTTGGAACACCATTTTCTGCTATCTCTGATAAAATAGTTTGTTAATGAGCTAAGGGTTCTAAGAATTTTCAAACTTTTTGTTAGTAAATATTGTGCCATGTTGTAGTATGCTAGAATACTTGTATTTCTTTTTTTGAAACTCACATTTATCTTCACCGAATCTCTTTCTTAATGGAAATTTTCAGAAGCATCAGAGCATAAGCACAAGCTCCGTATAGTTAGGGATTGCACAAATTCTGTTCATTTCTCTCTTTTTGTGCCATAACTGGCCATGATATTCACCACATAAATTACAATTACTTAATTACTAATTAATTGTGAATATATATTGAAAATTATAAAATTTGTATATCTCCATGCCTTAGACAAGTTTCTCTCAAATATTTCCAATGAAGTGTCTTTAAGAGCAAGAGAGCTTGAATCAATATTGCTTGTGCAGTATTCAGCCCTACTCCATTGGGAATATTCTCGTAAATATTCGATCTAGGTTAAATATGTAAAAAATTCTGATATATATATTCCTAGACTCATGTTTCATTAATGTAAAAAAATAATACTTTTCTAGTTTTTGAAGTAAAATATAAAATCGATGTTTTTAGTATGACAAAGCATGCATCACTGAGCCAGCTCCATTTATACTACCAACTCTTCATCCTACTTCAATACCTACACTTGAACAGGTAGACAAGAATCTGTCTTTCCTTTAGGATACTCTTGAGTATTTTGTACTGGGTTGCTCAGTGGTGGCACTACTTTAGTTTAAATACAAAGAAATGTGCTTATTCAATTTGCTATGTACTATGTATAACTTAAATTTGCTGGTATGAATCTTGGTATAATTGTAATAAGTACCTGTCTGCATTTTTATGTAAATTAGAATCTTATTCATTTCCAATCTAGTTTATAAACTTGAGGTATTAAAAAATATTCTTACACTAAATAACTTAAAATGTTACCTTAGATATTAGACTAAATTAGTCAACCAATTATTAGAGTTCTTGTTCATTAAACCAGATATAATTTTGTTGTTATAAATTTGATGCTTTTCATATTTTTCTAATACCATAAATTGCTAACTTTGTCTTAAATGGGAGGGTGAGTGATATTTGTTTTAAGAGAAATATGTATTTGATAGCTGCATAATAGATAGAAGTTTACTTTTATTTTGAAAACTGGACCATGTTATTTTAACACTCATTTATAATCCTAATGTCACAAAATCCTTCAAAATATTATTTAGGCAATGCTTATTTTGCCTTTGGAGTTTCATATCTCAAGACTGGAAATTTACCAAAATAAATACATTTAACTTTTTTTATAAGCTAATTGAGGAAAGAAGAGACACAATTCATTTATGTGATCATTTCTTTTTGCAGATAAAATGTAGCCTTCCAATGTCTTTAATTTACCTACTATTCCTTATAAGCTTTTTATTCTTTGATTCATTCATGTGGTCATTTGAGAAGTATTTAATTATTGAGAGCTGCATTATGTCAGCTATTTTAGATGTAACAGTGGACAAGACAAACAAAGCTTTCTGTTTTAATAAATATATTTTGCAGGAGAGAAATAGAATAAATGAGAGAAATAATGTAAAAATGAAGAGTATGTTAGACTGAGATAGATTCTAAAGATTAAAATAAATTTGAAGAAAGCTTCGAGAAAGAGAATCTAAAAGAGCTTCCAGAAAACACATACACAGACACACACACATGCACATACATACAATAATTTAAATTACAACTTAAAGAAAATAATGGATGAGTTATATCTCTATTCAGAGAAGAGCATTATAGGCCGACAGTAAAACCAGAGCGGAGACCCTGTGAAAGAAGTTCATTTCACAAGTTTGAGAAAAAAATGATGAAACTCGTGAGGTTGAGGCAATTTAGGGAGTAGGGATAAAGTCAGATAAGTATCAGGGTACCACATCTTGTGAAGTCTTTTAGTTTATTGTAAGGACTTTGGCTTTTCTTCTATTATGAGAAGCTGCTAGAGCACTGTGGACAGCAGAGTGACCTGATCTGATGCAGATGTAACAGAATCACTCTAACTTCTGTGATGATAATAAATTTTCAGGAGGCAGACAGGTGGAAAAAACAGTAGAGTGGCTAGACAAAATTGCATGTGAAAGATGGAGGGAAGCAGAAAAGATAGTGAGGAAGTGCCAGATCCCCTAGTTACTAACAGTTTGCTCTGTATTGCTTACAAGAGTCGCGTATGACTCTCTTAACCAATTTCTCCTTTCTCACAACACCAGAAGTCTATCAACAATGTTTTACACTCAAATCTCAGTGCCATGCTTAGACTAAGATATTTATTGTGAAATCTCAATACTTAAAACTTTCACTGGTTTGCTTTCTATTATAAAACATTATCTTAACTCCACCTCATTCTCTGGTGCCATCCAAACTTTTCATATGCACTTTTCATTTATACCCTACTCTGTACACCTCAACTATCATGCATCATCGACTTTCTCATGCTCTTTTCACAATAAGCATTCAACTACTTCTCAAAGGAAAACTATCAGTTGAGGCTTAGCTAAAAAACTAACCCTTCCACATTTTTAAAAATGTTTTACAAACCCATTTCCAATCTTCAGAGACCCCTGAACTCTCTGAAAAAGGTATAATCACTCCTATCTGCCACAATGAAATGTAAGCCACACAGAGTACATCTGTTACGTCAAAAACTGTCCAATTGCTAAGTACAGCACTAGGTCCTAATATAAGTTCTATTTTTCTTCAAAGCTCAGATTTTCTTCAGCCTGCCACTAGCCACCACATGTGTAATTTATTTCATTCATATATAACAGCAGCAGCAATTATATTTTCTGCTGAGATACTTAAGGTGGGAACTCCATGCTACTAACCTTGGAATTTTTTCCATTGCTCATATAGTATCTTGATTCTACAGTATATAGAGAATTAAAAATTTATATTCTTTTATAGTTTTGAAAGCAGATGTGTATTTTAATAACTTTCTGGCAATTGACTGTCTTTCTAAAGAAACTAAATTGTTGTCTTTTATTCCAGATTTACCACTATGTGTTTCTCTTTGTGCTAGCTCTTTTTTGTTCCCTAAATTTTAATTTAGATGTTCTAATATAGTGAGATAAAATGTAGAATAGATATAATTTGATTCAAGTTCTAAAAAAATAAGATTCAAAAATTACTAAACTTGCCTACTGTACAACTTAAGCTTTTTCTCTGTTTAACTTAGAATTTAAATTTGGATTTATGATTAAGATTAGATTTTAGGATTTGGACATATAATAATATAAATTTATATCAATTGCATATTGCATTTTGAAAGTTTTACATTTTAAAAGCTTTATGATCACTGCCTATATTATAATGATAATATTATCGTATAAAAATGATGGTGATACTATTGGGAGATCATTTTTCAATTAATGATTCTAAAGATTCCAATTCTAGACACTCATGTTTTCATATTTCTAGGAGAATAATTCCTAATAAAGATGTTTCAAATGCTAAAAAAAGTATTAAATAGTTATTGAGGAATGTGAAAAGCTACCCATATTTTTCTCTAGTTACGGAGTTTTAAAACACTGTGCTCTGAAGTCAACTTTTAATATTTTCCCTGTAAGTATATGTTAACAGAGGGCATTTTTAAAAATGGATAATGAAATAGAAGTATCTTTGAGATGCATATTAATATTTTATTCCTAATCTTATCAAATAATTAAGTTTAAAATGAATGTCTCCTTAAGATCACCAGAATTATGGAACATAACATATAATTCAATGCTCAAGGAATCTATCTTTAAAAGGGCAATTTTGGTTTGTCATGTCATTTCTTTAATCATCTGTCCAAAATTTTATTAACTCTTTTGGTATTGAGAAAATCTTATGCTACTAAGTTCTGAAGAAATTATAAATGATTATGCTCCTTATATATTTTATTTTTTTTTAAATAAAGAAGGCACAAAAGACGTTATTACTTTTTTCTGCATTTTGATTTTGTCTAAAATTTTAATCAATTTAAGTTTTAAAATATTTGGATTGTTATTACAGATGTTTTATAGTGATAGTTATTAAAAAATAATATTAATTTTACTATCTACAAAATAGTCAAGAAACTTTTTTTCTTTAGGAGTGTGACACTTTGAAGTGTTTAGGACCAAAAAGATAATAGTCCAGAGGCCACTGTAGTCATTTTTATACCACTATTTGTTAGAGTAAACATTTATGTCAGGAAAATATAGACCCTGGATTTTATTATATTTCTTTGACCAATCTGCCTCTTTATTGTAATCCTCACAAATAATCAATTCAATATATATTTGAGTGCTTTCTATATACTGTGCACAAGGCACTTTAGAGATTCTAAGAATAAATGGAAAAATAATGTGCAATTCATTCTGCACTCTATTTTGAAATGAATTGAGCCAGAAGTGGGAGTAGATGAAACATGTGGACTTCATAAAGTGTAAGTAGAAAAAGAATATATGCTCCAAACAAAAACTACATGAGAAAAAGTTATAATAGCTACATATTAAGATGAAAACAAAACAAATTGTAGTGTAAAGAAAAACATGGGACACCTACTATAAATGTACTGAAACTCATAGATGGCTATTTCCTGATTATCAGAGCAAAATAGCTAAACATGATCAGTTATAGAAATCATTGTTAAATTAAAGCAATATCCCAGTAAATCAAAATTTAAAAAATGTTTCCCTTGATTTTTACACAGACTGAAAAACTTTGTAATTAAGCCTTAATGAAAAAAACAATGATTTTGAGAAAATAGCCTTCTCTATAATCCAACAATTAAAATCATAATAATTTTTATGACTGTATATTAAAAGTTATTTTAGATTAAAGAATTATTTACATTCCTGTAATATGTTTTTTATTATGGTAAAATATACATAACTTAAAATAAGTTATTTAAACTATAGGGATATCTCAACGATATTGTGAGTTTGGTTCCAGATCACTACAATAATACAAATAACAATGAAGAGAGTCACACAATTTGTTTCTGGCTTCTCAATACATATGACAGTTATGTTTACACTACATTAACCCAATAAGAGTGCAATAGAATTATGTTGAAAAAAATGCATATCTTAAATAAAAATTTTGCTTAAAAATGCTAGTTATCATCTGAGACTTCAGTGAGTCAATCCTTTGCCGGTGGAAGGCCTTGATGTTGATGGTCACTGACTAATCAGCATGGTGGCTGCTGACGATAGGGGTGGCTGTGGTAATTTCTTAAAATAAGACAACAATGAAGTTTGCTGGATTGATTGACTCCTCGTTTTACAGTAGACTTCTCTGCAGCATGCAGTACTATTTGAGAGAATTTTACTCATGACAGAACTTCTTTCAAAAGTGGAATCAAAAAAGGGAGGAAGATGGTGGCGGAGCCAGTTGGACTATGTGAGTCTCAGTGTGAGAGAGTGAGTGTATGGAAAATGTTGAGTATATGTTGGTGAGTAAGTGGGCGTGTGAGTGGTGGACTGAGTGGGGACTCAGGAGCAAGTGCCCAGAATTTTCATGGTGAAGCAGCTGGTGCTGCAGCTGCTCTGCTTGGTTCCTAGTGTTTCTGGGACCACAAAAGCTGAAACCTTTTTTAAAAAAAAAAAATCAACAGAACTCTTCCCAGGAAGAGGCTACCTGGAGAGACTGCCAACTTCAGGCTTTGCCTCACCACTGCAGCATCTAGCCAGACTCTGGCAGCAGGGGTTGCAGAGTAATCACAGTGAGGGAGCCCAGAGGCAGAGCCCCACTGGAGTAGACAAAAGAAGCTCCCTGCCACCATCTTGAAAGGTGGACAGGAAAGTGCTCCAGCTTGCTCACCATAGAGCAACAGATTCGATCTCTGAGACCTACAGATGAACTACTCAGGGATTGATTATGCCCCAGAAAGAATATCCTAAAAGCAGAACCTCTGGGGGGACAAGATGATTGCTGAGTCTCAGGTGCCCCACCCCTACCCTGATTCAGTTGTGGGGAAAAGGGTGTGGCCAGAAAAGGATGTGGAAGTCTTCCAAAGAGATTGTGGTGAGTATGGGGCTGAACCAACCCCCTACTACCCAGCAATACTTTGAATGTCAGCCCCACATGCCTGGGGCATGACAGAGGGACGAACCCAGGTGGAGCCAGAACATCAGTGACAACAGGAAGACTCTACTCTGGGATAAGCCTGGCTGGGGTGCCTCCCAACAGTACCTGGGGAAGAGTCAATCCCACACCTTCCCATCAGAGGGGATGCCCCAGACCATAAAAGAGTGGGAAGGGAGGACTGAAGCCCCACCTATCCCACTGTCTACTCCTCCTTTCCTGGGCCAGACACTGGGGATATTGTGAATGAGGTCAAGCTCTGCAGGAGACAGCAGAAGGACTTGCCTGTGAGCAGCTGAGAACAATGACAAAGCCTGACACAAGAAGGCAGATTTATGTTTGTTTGTTTGCTTTTTTGTTTGTTTGTTTGTTTTTAAATGATTTTATAGTTTTCCTTTAGGCATGAATGTGTATGTAGGGCTCTATCTGCATTCCATCCACCCTTTTTTCTTTTTCTTTTTTCATCATTATTTCTTCTTTCTTTTTGTGTTTTCTGTTAATGCATGTACATGAATGATCAAGTGCTTAACGTTCCATTTTTTTGCTTGTTTTTGCTTTTTGTTTTCACTTTTTTTAGGTTCGTGTGCGTGTGAATATATGTGTGAGAGTTCAATTTAAATTCATTTTTGTTTTCTTTCTTCTCTCTTTTTCTTTTCCTTTCATTTTGTGTTGAGTGTGTGGGTGTGCATGTTTTATTTTCCTATTTTGTTTTGTTGTTGTTGTTGCTTGTTTTACTTTGTTGTTTTTCCAGTTTGTTTTGGAGTGTGTGAACGTGCGTGTGTCTAATTGTTCTTTGCTTTTGTTGTTCTATGCTTTTATTTATTTTTATCAAGCTTATGTTCATCTTATTTCATTCTGCCCTTCTATGTTCTCCTTATTATTGTTACTGTTTCTTGGACTCAGGCACATACCCATTACATCCTCATATAGTGTGGTGTGGGGAGTGGTGTAGGGAATGGATATCAGGGAACTCATACCACAACCAATGAACATTGTGACTTGAAAGTAGTTTCTGAATTCTAGTTTCCCACCCTCCACCTTATGAGACTCTCAAAACTACAAAATATAGCAAAGCTTCCCACCCACAGTCCTATTTCAAAATAGAATAAATTCAGAGCAATGATCAGGGAAGAATAGAGGCCTAGCAAACATCAGAAGTTAAAGTCTCTCCCACTGCCACTAAATAATGGAACTAAAGAGAAAATAAAGAGTTCTGTCACGAATGTGGAAAAATAAATGGAGGAACACAGGTAATTTCCAGTGTTACAAAGAGAAACCACCTCGAAAAACAGACCTTAGAGTCGAAACAATGGAAATCATCAATGACTGGCCCCAGAATACAACAGAGATTTGGGAATGGATGGAAAGAGTGAGTAAGACTCAAAAAAGACAAGATACAACACTGAATGAGCTTGCAACAACAGTGTTTTTTTTTTTTTTTTGAGTTGGAGTCTCACTCTGTCGCTCAGACTGTAGTGGCCACTGCCAGCCACTGCAGCCTTGACCTGCTGAGCTCTGGCGATCCTTCTGTCTCAGCCATCCAACTAGCTGGAATTACAGGCATGCGCTACCATACCCGGTTGATTTTTTGATTTACTGTAGAGATGAGCTCTCGCCAAGTTGACCAGGTGGGTCTCAAACCTGCGGCTCAGGCAATCCACTCACCTCAGCCTCCCAAAGCATGGGATTGCAGGCTGAGCCACTGAGCCCAGCTGCAACAAAGATTTTGCCCATAAAAAATTTCATCCAGGAAATAAATAACAAGATGATAATCATGGAAAGCAGAATTAATCAATCAGAAGAAAGAGTCTCAAAACTTGAACACCAAAACATAGAATTAAACTGATCTGTAAAAAATACAGAAAGACGACTCAGAAATAAAGAACAAAGACTATAAGAGATGTGTGATTATATCAAGAGGCCAAGCCTACATCTGGTTGGTAATCTGAGAAGAAGAAAGGAAAATAGAGAACACCTTGGAGCAAGTATTCTAGGAAGTTATCCATGAAAACTTTTCCCATCTCACCAGAGGTGTGACCATCCAAACACAAGAGTTACAGAGAACTCCCTAAAGACATCAAATGGAAAGAAAAATCCCTAGACACATGGTACTTTGCCTATACAATGTAGGCACAAAATAAAAAATGCTAAAGGCAGCAAGAGAGAAAAGTCAGACTACCTACTGGGGAAAAGCAATCAGAATAGCAGCAGACCTATCAGCAGAAACACTACAAGATAGAATGAACTGGAGTCCAATATTCAAAGTTCTCAAACATAAACAATTTTAACCAAGAGCTTCCTACCCAAACTCAACTTCATCAGTGATGAGAACTAAAGTCCTTCCCAGTCATCCAATACCTAAGGGATTAACGCAGTTTCCAGACTAGCTCTACAGGAGACCCTTTAAAATGTATTAAACACAGAAGAAAGAAAAAAAGAATGACCACACACTTCCCAAGAGAACACAGTATCAACAGATAATACAACACAACAGCAAACTTGAAAAGACACACACACATCAACCCAAAAACTAAAAAAAAAACAAAGAAAAACTTTTTTAAAACCTCATGGTGGGGATAAATTATCACATTTTAATAATCAGCTTGAATGTGAATGAACTAAATGCATCACTGAAAAGACACAGAAAAGACAATGGCAATTTTGGATAAAAAACCATGACCCAATAATTTGCTGCATTCAGGACACTGCTCACACAATAAGGGATGCACACAGACTCAAAGTTAGAGGATGGAAAATGATTTTCCAGGCGAATGGATCACAAAATAATGCAGGAATCATGTTCTTAATATCACACATAACAACCTTTAAGCTATCAAAAATTTAAAAGATGCAAGAGGATACTACATAATGATAAAAGCTTCAATCCATCAACAAGAATATCAATACTAAACATATATGCATTCACTACAAGAGTACCAGCATTCAGAAAGAAACTACTGAGTAAATTGAAAAACAAAAATGACTCTCACACTATTATAGCTGGGGACTTAAATACCCCACAAACAACTCGAGATAGATCATCAAGGAAAAAAAAATCAGTAAACCGATTCAGAGCCTCAACTTGATACTTGACCAAATGGACTTAATGGATACCTATGGAATACTTCACTCAACAACCACAGAATATATTTTCTACCACATAGAACACACTCCACAATTGATCACATCCTTGGACTTAAATCAAGTACAAATAAATTTCATAAGATGGAAATACAGTCATGTATCTTCTCAGAACACAGTGGAATAAAAATAAATATCAATATCAAAAAATTCCCCCCAAACTCAAAAAGACATGGGCACTAAACAACATAATGCTAAATAACTACTGGGTCGATGCAGAAATCAAAACAGAAATTAAAATATTCCTGGAAACAAATGAAAATGAGGAAACATTCTACCAAAACCTATGGGAGGCCATGAAAACAGTTCTAAGAGATGAATTTATATCTTTAAGAACACACATCAATAAAATGGAAAGATCACAGGTTAAGAGTGTAATAAATCACCTAAGGGAATTGGAAAGACAAGACCACCAAAACTCTAACTTTAGAAGAAGAATCCAGATTGCCAAAGTAAAAGTTCCAATATGGGACCTAGAAGAAAACAGTATCGTAGACAAAAAAAAAAAAAAAAAAATCAATAAACCAAAAAGCTGCTTCTTTGAAAGAATAATCAAGATTGATGGAACCCTAGCCATATTGACCCAGAAAAACAGAGAAAAAGGCCAAGTAAACACAATCAGAAATGCAAAAGATCAAATCACAACTGATCCTGAAGAAATTGCAAAAACTTATCAGAGATTACTATGCACACCTGTATGGAAACAAACTTGATGACCTAAATGAAATGGAGGACTTTCTGACATCACACAACCTCCCAAAGTTTAAACAACAAGACACTGAGACACTAAATAGACTAATAACAACCAAGGAAATTGACTTCATCATAATAAAACTACCTACCAAAAAAGCCTTGGATCAGATAACTTTCCAGCAGAATTCCACAAAATGACAAGGAGGAGCTGGTATCAATCCTATTTAAACTATTCTAGGAGACTGAAAAGACAGACTTCTCCCCAAATCATTTTACAAAGCTAACATCACACTGATACCCAAACTGGGTTGAGATCCAACAAGAAAAGAGAACTGCAGGCCAATATCCCTAATGAACATAGATGCAAATATTCTCAACAAGATTCTAGCACATCAGATCGAACAACACATCTCAAAAATCATTTACTATGACCAAGTAGACTTCATCTCCAGGATGCAGGACTGGTTCAACATCTGCAAGACCATAAATGTAATTGAATACATCAATAATGTGAAAACAAGAACCACATGATTATATGATTAGATGCAGAAAAAGCTTTTGATAAAATCCAATATCCCTTCTTGATAAAAACCCTCAAACACCTAGGCATAGAGGGAAAATACCTCAAAATAATAAGTGCCATCTACAATAATCCCATAGCCAACATATTGCTAAATGCATAGAAACTGGACACATTATCTCTGAAATATGGAACAAGAAATGGTTGCCCAATCTAACCCCTTTTGTTCAACACTGTGTTGGAAGTCCTAGCTGAAACAATTAGACAAGAGAAGGAAATCAGTGGTATCCAAAAAAGAAAAGAGGAAGTTAAGTTATCTCTCTTTGCTGCTGATATTATCCTATACCTTGAAAATCCTAGAGAATCTGTCAGAAACCTGTTTTCACTAATAAAGGACTTTGGCAAAGATCAGGGTACAAAATAAATGTGTAAAAGACAGTTGCATTCTTATACATCAACAACAAGCAGGCAGAGAACCAAATAAAAAGCACAATTCTATTCACAATAGTCACACACACAAAAAAAAAGAAAAAGAAAAAAAGAAAGAAAGAAATACCTTGGCATTCTCCTAACCAGAGAAGTGAAAGATCTTTACAATGAAAACTACAAAATGCTGCTCAAAGAAATCCAAGAAGACACAAGCAAATGGAGTAATATTTCATGCTCATGGAAAGGAAAAATCAATGTTGTTAAGATGCCCATCCTACCAAAGGCAATCTACAGATTCAATGCAATACCCATTAAGTTACCAACATCATTCTTCTCAGACCTGAAAATGACAATATAGAAACTCATATGGAAACATAAACAACCACAAATAGTCAAAACAATTCTCAGCAAAAGAAACAAAGCAGGACGTATCACACTTCGAGACTTCAAAATTTACTATAAGGCCACAATAATCAAAATAGTCTGGTATTGGTACAAGAACAGAAATACTGACCAATGGAACAGGATAGAGATTCTGGAAGCAAAGTCTCAATTTCTTAATCATCTCATGTTTGAAAAAATCTCCACCAAAAACCACTTTGCAGAGGAGAACCTATTCAGTAATTGATGCTGTGGTAACTGGCTGACCACATGCAGAAGATTGAAACAGAACCCCTACCTATCACCATACACAAAAATCTACTCTAAATATAACATAGATCTAAATGTAAAACATCAAACTATAAGAACCTTACAAAATGCAGGAAATACCCTTACGGAAATTGGAACTGGCAACCAATTCCTGATCAAAACCCCAGATGCTCATGCCATAATAGATAAGATAGACAAATGAGATGTCATCGAGCTGAGAATCTTCTCCAAAGCCAAAGAAACCATCAAGAGAATGGGGAGACAGCCCACTCACTAATTGGGAAAAAATATTAGTCAACTGCATATCTGACAAAAGCCTAACACCCAGGATCTACAAGGAACTCAAACATGCTGAAAGGAAAAAAAACAAACAACCTTACTAAAAAGTGGGCAAAACACATGAATAGACACTTCTCAAAAGAAGATATATGGGAACCAACAGCCACACAAAAAAGTGCCTAACTTCACTAATCATCAGAGAAGTGCAAATTAAAAACGCATTGAGATACAACCTAACCCAGAAAGAATGGCCATCATTAATAAATCAAACAACAGATGCTGGTGAGTATGCAGAGATAAAGGAATGCTTCTACACTACTGGTGGGAATGCAAACTAGTGAAACCCCTTTGGAAAACAGTGTGGCAATGTTTAAAAGAGTTAGACATTGACCTTCCATATGACCCAGCAATTCCCCGACTGGAAATATACCCAGAGGAACTTAAATCATTCTACAAAAAGGATACCTGCACACACATGTTTTTTGCAGCACTATTCACAAGCAAAACACATGGAACCAACCATGCTGCCCATCAAAACTAGACTGTATACAAAAAATGTGGTACATATACACATTGGAATGTTATGCAATTATAAAAAAAGACAAGCATATGGACTTTGCAGCAACATATAGCTTTAGAGTCAACAATACTCATTGATCTAACAAAGAAACAAAGACCACATCTTCTCTGGACCCTGAACACTTACCTTAATACTATAAGAAAGGGATTGGTAGTAGTGGGATGCTGCCAGAGTGCTAGGGGGGCCACAATATCAATAGGGGTACCTGATCTCAAACCATGCCAAGTGGGGACCAAAGGGAGCCTCAGACTTTACCTGCATGAAGACTACTTGTATACCTAATCCTGAATTGTAAACCCATATCTTTAAAATAAAATTTAAAAATTAAAAACAAACTAAAAAATGGTGTCAGTTATCTCAGACCATGTCATCGCTTTATCAACAAAATCTATGGAATATTCTAAATCCCTTGCTCACATTTCAACAACATTCACAGTTTCTTCACCAGAACAGATTTTGGGTCAATAAACCACTTTCCTTGCTCATCCATAAGAAAAAACTCCTTATTCAATCAAGTTTTATTATGCACTTGCTGCCAGTCAGTCACATCTTTGGGCTCTACTTCTAATTCTAGTTCTCTTACTATTTCTACCACATCTGTAGTTACTGCCTCTACTGATTCCTTGACACCTCAAAGTTATCCATGAACATGGGAATCAACTTTGAAATTACTGTTAATTTTGATATTTGTTACTGTCTTCCATGAATCACTAATGATCTTAATGTTATCTAGATTGATGGATCTTTTCCAGAAGGTTTTTAATTTATTTGCTAAGATCAGTTAGAGGAATCACTATCTATTGCAACTATAGCCTCATGAAATATATTTCTTAAATAACAGGACTTGAATGTACACATTATTCTTTGATCCATGGGATGCAGAATGGATTTTGTATTAACAGGAATAAAAACAATATGAATCTCCTAATACATCTGCATTAGAGAACTTGATGTGTTGTCAATGAACAGCAATATTTTGAAAGGAGTCTTATTTTCTGAGCAGTAGTTCTCAACACTTGGCTTAAAAAGTTCAGTAAACCATGCTATAAACAGAGATGCTGTCATCCAGGCTTTGTGTTCAATTTATGGAACACAGGCATTGCAGACTTAACATAATTCTTCAACCTTAGGATTTGTGGAACAGGAAATGAGTGCTAGCTTCAACTTAACATCATCAACTGTATTAACACCTAATGAGAGAGTCAGTCTGTCCTTTGAAGATTTAAAGCTAGGAATTGACTTCTGTAGGTGTCATCTTCTTCTAATACAAGACTGTTGCATCTACATTGAAAATCTTTTTTTAGTGCAGGCACCCTCATCAACAATCTTAGCTAGATCTTCTTGATAACGTGTTACATCTTCTGTATTAGTTCTTGCTGCTTCACCTTGCACTTTTATGTTATGCAGATGTTTTCTTTCCTTAAACTTCTTTAACCAACCTCTGCTAGCTTCCAACTTTTCTACTGCAGCTTCCTCATCTTTCTCACCCTTTGTATAACTAAGAGAGTTAAGGGATGTTACAGTTAGTTTGATCTTCTATCCAGACCACTGAAACTTTCTGCATAATAGCAATAATGCTACTTCATTTTCTTATCATTTGTGTGTTCACTGGAGTAGCACTTTTAATTTTTTAAATAACTTTTCCTTTGCATTCAGAATTTGGCTGTTAGGTGCAAGAGACCTGGCTTTCAGACTATCACAGTTTTTGCCATGTTTTCCTTACTAAGCTAAATCATTTCTAGATTTTGATTTAAAGTAAGGGATGTGTGACATTTTTGGTTCACTAGAATGCTTACAGACCATTGTAGAGTTAGTACTTGGTTTCATTTCGATATTGCTATGTCTCAGTAAATAAGAAGGCCCAAGAAAACAGAAAAACAGGAAATGGCCAGGTGGTTAAGCAGTGAGAGTACACATAGCATTTATCAATTAAGCACACCAACTTATATGGGCACTATTCTTGGTACCCCAAAACAATTACAATTGTAACACCAAAATCAGTGATTACAGACCTCCATAACATTTATAGTAATAATCAAGAAGTTTCTAATGTGAGAATTACCAAAATATGGCACAGCAACATGATGTGACATATGTTGTTGGAAAGATGGCACTGATAGATTTTCTGGACAGAGAGTTTTCACAAACCATCAATTTGTAAAACAAAACTCAATATATGTAATTAGGTACTCCTGTATTTTAAATTTATAGTTCAATGGTATACAGTACATTTGCAATGTTTTCAACTTTCAGTACTATCCATCTTAAGAAGTTGCTTTTTTCATTCCAAGTTGAAATGCTGTGCCCATTACAAAAATAATCTCCTATACACTATACTCCTGGATCAATTGATAGCCACTAATCTGCTTCCTGTTTCTACAAATTTGACTTATTCTGGGTATCACATATACAATTGAGTTATGCAATATTTGTTCTTCTGTGTTTGAATTATTTTACTTAACGTAATGCAATTGAACCTTGAACCATATTGTGGTTAGAGACACTGACTCTGCACACTGTCAAAAATTCATGCATCATTTTGAATCCCCCAAAACTTAGCTACTTATAGTCTACTGTTGGCTAGAAGTCTTTCCAATAATGTAAACAGTCAATTAACACATATTTTTATGTTAGGTATATTATATACTATACTCTTACAATCAGCTGTAGAAAAGAGAATGTTATTAAGAAAATCATAAGGAAGAGAAAATATTTACTATTTGTTAAATGAAAGTGAATTATCATAAAAGTCTTTGTCCTCATTGCTTTCATGCTGAGTAGGCTGAAAAGGAGGAAGGGGAGGGGCTGCTCTTGCTGTTTCAGAGGTGGCAGAGGTGGAAGAAAGCTCATGTATAAATAGACTGCCCAGAGGTTTTGTTCACCCATGCCACCTCTGGCACGTCACTCTTTCTTTCCTTCCTTCTTTCTCCAATAAACTTTGTGTGAACATTTAAAAATAAATAAATAAACTGCTCAGTTCAACCTATGTTGTTCAAGGGCTGACTCTATTTTTAAGGTGTATCTATGTTGTAGCATGCATCATAATTTTCAATTCTTTGGAAAGGTTGAAACATATTCTGCTGTACGTATATGACACATTTTATCTATTTGTTTGTTAATGGACAATTCGGTTGTTCCAAATTTGAGTAACGTAATAATGCTGTTATGAACATTGGTGTATAAATATCTGTTCAAGCCCCTGCTTTCAAATGTTTTGATGTATCCTAGCTGTAGAATTACTGAATTATATGGTTATTTTATTTTAATATTTTTAAAGAATTACCATATATTTTCCATAGCAGCCACATCATTTGACATTCTTACAGCAATGTAAAAGTGTTCTAATTTCTGCATATTTTTGTCCCAATACTTGTAATTTCCCTTTGTAAATAATAGTCATCCTAATGGATATAAAATGCAATCACTTTGTGGTTTTGATTGGCATTTCTCTGAAGATTAGGGATGTTGAGCATCTTTTTACATGCTCATTGGTCCTTTGTGAATCTTCTCTATAGAAATGTTTATTCTAGTCCTTGGTCCATAGTTGAATTGTTTTTGTAGTCAAGTCATAGGATTTCTTCATGCAGTCTATTAATCTCTTATCAATTATATGAATCACAAATATTTTCTCTCATTCTTTGGGTTGGCTTTCACGCTCTTGATGGTATTCATCGACTTATGAAATTTTTTATTTTTGATAAATTTCAATTTATATATGTTTTCTTTTGCTGCCTATGTCATTCATGTCATATCCAATAAGCCAGTGCCAGATCCAACAACACAAAGTTTTTCTCTTATGTTTTCTTCTAAGTGTTACAGTTTTAGGTCTTATGTTTATGTCTTTTTTTTTTTTTTTTTTTTTGAGTTGGAGTCTCACTCTGTCGCCCAGACTGCAGTGCAGTGGCCGCTCCTGGCCACCACAGCCTCGACCTGCGGGGCTCCAGCGATCCTTCTGCCTCAGCCTTCTGAGTAGCTGGAATTACAGGCGCGCGCTACCACGCCTGGCTGATTTTTTGATTTATTGTAGAGATGAGGTCTCGCTGCCCAGGCGGGTCTCGAACCCTCGGGCTCAGGCAATCCACTAACCTCAGCCTCCCAAAGGCGCGGGATTACAGGCTGAGCCACCGAACCCGGCATGTTTATGTCTTTTAAGTAAATATATATTATTTATTATTATATATAATATTAAATATATATTTAAAGACAAGTCAAGTTCAGTAGTGAAAGGGGGAAGAGTAGAACAAAGAGTTCCATCTGTGACTGTAAAAAAGCAACTGAGATAACTCATTATCTTTGGAGAAACCTGCTTAGGTCTTTAATCCATTTTTATTTATGTTTTGTGTATGGTATAAGAGTCCTGTTTCATCTTTTTGCATGCAGATATTCAGTTTCTCAACACAATTTGTTGAAAAAACTGTCCTTTCCCCATTTAACGATTTTGGCATCCTGGTTGAACATTATTTGATCATATATTAAATGGTCTATTTCTGAGCTCTCTACTGTAGTCCTTTGGTCTATATGTCTTTCATTTGCCAGTAGCACACTGCTTTTATTATTAGAGGTTTGTTTTAAACCTTGAAATCAGCAAGCATGAGGCCCCCAAAGTTGGTTTTTTTTTAAAAATATTGCTTTCATTATTTAGAGTTGTCTAAGGTGCCATATGAATTTAAGGATGCATTCATTTGTCAAAATTTATAAAATTTTACTTGTTAAATATATTATTTTTTTATAAATGGTTTTGCATGCTATCTATCATGCATTTTCTACGTGCATCTGGAAAAAAATGCTCTAGTTTGTTGAATTCCATAGATGCCTGTTAGGCCTAATATGTTTAGAGTGCTATTCAAGTCTTCTGTTACTTCAGTGATGTTCTGTCTATATGCTTTGCCTGACAGTTAAAAGTGACATATTTATGTCTCCTACTATTATTTTGGAATTATCTATCTCTCCCTTTAATACTGTCACATTATGCTTAATGTA
The DNA here is from genome assembly GCF_000164805.1 of Carlito syrichta. Taxonomy (NCBI): domain Eukaryota; kingdom Metazoa; phylum Chordata; class Mammalia; order Primates; family Tarsiidae; genus Carlito; species Carlito syrichta. The sequence continues at coordinate 132,609 of NW_007249402.1, read as the reverse complement.
ATTTGGTGCTCTATTTTAAGATGCATATATCTTTATAATTGTCAAATTCTGATCAACTTACACTTGATTATTATAAAATGTCTTTTCATCTTTAATAACATGTTATTTGCTCTAAAGTCTATTTTGTGTGATATTAATTGTCATTTCAGTTATTTTATGGTTGCAGTGTGCAGAGTATGGTTCTTTCTTTTGATTTCTTTCTTCTGTAAGTAGTGTAAATTTGGATGAAAATTTTCTAATAGATAATTTTGTCTTTTATTAGATTATTGAACTCATTAAATTATAATATTATCACTGATATAGTTGAAGTCACATCTTCTATTTGCTTTTAGTGTACTATGTGCTATGTTATTGTTTCTTTATTCCTTCTTTAGTGCATTATATTTTATTAAATGAATTTTGTTTTCCATTGTGATATATTAATTATCTTAAGAGTTTAAGAATTACACACACACATACACACACACACACACACATAGAAAGAGAGACAGAGAGAAAGAGGTCTTGCAGGTCTCACTATGTTGTCCAGTCTGGTTTAAACTCCTGGACTCAAGCTATCTTCCCTCTTTGGCCTCCCACAGTGGTGCTGGGATTATAAGCAGGAGTCACTGTGCCAGACCAAAAATTATAATCTTTGAAATTTTTCAGTTTCTGCTCTATGGCTTACTCTACACATTTTCACTTATCAAAATTAACCTTAGATTTATAACTTAATTCTAGTTACATATAAATGTTTTTCTTACATAGCTTTATTTCTTCTCTCCCTTTTTGAGGTATTATTATGACGCTTAAACCATATATGGTATAAACTAAAAAATACATTGTCATGTTTATTACTTTATATTATCTTACATCTTTTAAAGAAAGTAAGAGAAGAAAAAAGAGCAAATATTTATAATATTTTTTGGAATCAGGATCTCACTCTGTCAACCAGGCTAGAGTGCAGTGGCATGATCACTGTTCACCATAACCTTGACTTCCTAGGTTCAGGCAACACTTCTGCCTCAGCCTCTTGAGAGCTGGACTATAAGCATGCACAACTATGCCTAGCTAATTTTTTTTTTTATTTTTTAATTTTTTTTGTAGAGATGAGAGTTCACTGTGTTGTATAGGCTGGTCTCAAACTCCTGGGCTCAAGCAATTCTTCTACCTTGGCCTCCCAAATTGCTTGGATTACAAGTATGAACCACCATGCCCAGCCTATAATTTTTTCATATTAATCTTTGTCTAAGTCAGTCTGGGCTGCTATAACAAAATGCTATTGACTGAGTGGCTCAAACAACAATTTTTTTTTACACTTCTGGAGACTTGGAAGTCCAAGACCAAGGTATCAGCAGATTTGGTGTCTGATGAGGGCACACCTTCTGGTTCGTGGACAATGCCTTCTTGATTTGTCCTAGCATGATAGATATAGCAAACAAGCTCCCTCAGCCTTCTTTTAAAAAGGCACTAACCCTACTAATGAGAACTCCAGGTCATGGTCTGATTATCTTCTAAAGGTGTCACCACCAAATATTTTCACATTGGGGGTTAGGCTTTAACATACTAATTTGTGGAACACATAAACATTTAGCTCTTAACAAACTTATTTATTATTTATAACTCTCTTATTATTATTTTTATTTATTTATTTATTTTTAGTTAGATTCTCACTCTGTTGCCCAGTCTGGAGTACAGTGGCATGCTCATGGGCACTGCAGCTTGACTTGCTGGGCTCAGTTGATCCTTCCACCTCAGTCTTTCAAGTAGCTAGAACCACAGGCACATATCCCCACACCCAGCTAATTTTTTTGATTTATTGTAGAGATAAGGTCTCACCAAGTTCCTCAGGTAAGTCTCAAACACGTGAACTCAGTCAATCCTCTCACCTCCACCTCCAAAAGTGCTGGGATTACAGGCATGAGCCACCTTGCCCGGCTATCTTAATTTTTTGCTATAGATTTAAGTAACTACCTGGTGTCATTTCCTAATTTCCTGATAGCTTTATTGCCACTTATTCAATTTATGCTGTCATTGGCAAACATATTGTGTTTCTACTTAACTCCCAAAATACAATTATTTATTGTAATAGACTCAATGTTTATATCACCCCAAGGTGATGTTTTTGGAGGTGGAGCCTTAGGGAGGTAATTAAGGCATGAGGGCATAGTGTCAATAAATAGGATTAGTTCCCTTATGAAACAGTCCAACTCTTACCCCTTCTGCCACACAGCAAAAAATGGCCATTTATGAATCAGGTAGCAGTCTCTTTCCAGACATCAAATCTGCCAGTGTCTTGACTGTAAACTTCTCAGATTCTAGAATTGTAATAAATAAATCATTGTTTTTATAAGCCATCCAATACATCATATTCAATTATAGCTGCCCAAACTGACTATGACATGCACAAGTTGTTTTATCAATTTTTTTTAATCTTAGAAGGAAAAAGAAGAAATATGCAGGTTTATTTTCCTTCCTTCCTTCCTTCCTTTCCTTCCTTCCTTCCTTCCTTCCTTCCTTCCTTCCTTCCTTCCTTCCTTCCTTCCTTCCTTCCTTCCTTCCTTCCTTCCTTCCTTCCTCCCTCCCTCCCTTCCTCCCTTCCTCCCTTCCTCCCTTCTTTTTTGTTGGAGTCTCACTCGGTCGCCCAGACTGGAGTGCAGTGGCCGCTCCCGGCCACCGCAGCCTCGACCCGCTGGGCTCTGGCGATCCTTCCGCCTCAGCCTTCTGACTAGCTGGAACTACAGGTGCACACTACCACGCCCAGCTCATTTTTGGTTATTGTAGAGATGAAGTCTCGCCAAGTTGCCCAGGCGGGTCTCGAACCCTCAGGCTCAGGCAATCCACTCACCTTAGCCAAAATCATCTGGTAGCACAAGTGCAAGACCTAGCAAAGCCATCTTGTTGCCTGACTTTTCCGAACCAAAAAATGAGCCTTTGTTATGTTCTCCTCCTGTGTCCAAAATTCCAAGGAAACAAAAAGCTAAAAATGTAGAGGTTCCTGCCCAGCTCAAAGAATTAGTTTCAGATTTGTCTTCTCAGCTTGTCTTCTCACCTCTTGCTTTGACAACCAGGTGAAAAAAAACACGTCTAATATGCCCAAACTTGTAGATGAACTGAAAGATGATGCTAAATTACTAAAAACTGTGGAAGGGAACCAAAAAAAAGAAAGAAAAAGAAACAAAAGAAAAGAACCAGGACTGCAGAAACCATTTCTGGTGATCAACAAGAAAGAGTTTGGTCACCTCCTCTCACAAAAATCAAGTTGATTACTCCTTTGCCAAGCCCATTTGATGAAGTAAAGACCAGGTCAAGAAAAACTGTGGAACTATCAGGAAAAGTTCCTGGGAGGGGCAGAAAGAAACTGTCTTCCTTTCCAAAGCAAGTTTTACACAGAAAAATGTTATAATTTTTTTGAAAGTTTTATGTACACCTCTTTGGAAAATCATCAGATTATTAAATATCATCTAATTTGGGAGAAAATAATTCATAAATTATTGCAAATTTTTGTAAACAGAAGAACTTCAGTAAGCAAAGTTACTCCATACAAAGTGTTCCTCTTTTAGTCCAAGCAGTTTTTCTATTTTATATTAATACTTCTTACATTTATATAATATGCAAGTATGTCTTATTATTGGAATGTTGAATAAAGTGTTTACTTTGTAGTAAAAAAATCTGTTTTTAAAAAGTATATTTTCTAAAACATAATGGACAGCAAATAACCATTTTTTACCTGATTTATGTATATTAATGTCTTAATGGAGAAAAGTTGAGATAAATTCATAACCAGAGTGAACAATTTTACACATTTCTTAGTAACTTTATATTAAATAGGCAAAACAAAATACAAGCATATAGACATTTTAAGCAACATAATTTTTAAAATTTCACCTAATGAGCAAATAGAGAGCAATGTACCAAAAAATTTAGATTCCTTATTTTTTCCAATACACACAGAATTTTTATGGAAATAGATTGCATGCTGATTTACAAAGCAAGTCTTAACAAATTTCAAAAGATCATTCTACAGTGTATAATTTCAGATTGCCATAATCTTAACTTGAAAATCAAAAAGAAAATGATGATAGTAATATGTATATATTTCTTTAGGTTAAGAAATAGTGTATCTAAATTAAATAGTGGTCAAGAAAAATATTGATATGTATTTTTAAATATTTTGGGTTGAATACAAATAAAAGTATTACATCAAAATCAGGGACATATGGCTAAATCTTATTTAATAGTAAATGTAGAGCTAATTATTTTTGAGAAAATATTAAAAACAATTATCTAATTATTCACCTCCAAAAAATAGAAAAATAAGCAACTAAAACCCTGTAACTATCAACATGGAGAAATAATAAAGGTAAAGTAAAATGCTAATAATCAAACATACATATTCTAAAATGAATCATCAAAGTCAAGAATTGTTTGGTAGCTGTTGCCAAAAGCCAAAAGTTGCACTTTTCCAAAATCATGAGGATTTTCTTCTTTGTTGTTCTTTCTCAATGAAATCCACAAGTACCAGAAATTAATTTTGAAATATTGCCTGGTAGTGTGGGTAAGATTAATATTTTGCAATTTGGAGAGAACAATTACTGCAATAACATTCATCCTTTTAATTTTGTGAGTTTTTATATAAATAAAAAGACTTTATTTTCTTAGAGCAGTTTCAGGTTCACAGCAAAATCGAGAGGAAGGTACAGAGCTTTCCATATACACATTACTGCAACATGTTCATAACTTCCCTCATCATCACCAGCCCTAACTATTTGTTACAGTTGAGAAACCTACACTGAAACATCATAATCACCCAAAGTCCATTGTTTACCATTTGGTGTTGTACATTTCGATGGACTCAAATGAATGTATAATGCATGTGTTGCTTCTATGTCGAATGTTGAAAAGCACTCTTTCTTCTCTTTTATATTGTCTTTGTTCCTTTGTCAAAGATAAATTACCTTTATTTATGTGGTTATACTTCTGGGCTCTCTACTGTATTCCATTAGTCTATCTGCTAATTATTTTGCCAATACCACACTGTCTTTTTTATTGTAGCTTTATAGTAAGTAGGATATTGTCAATTCTCCAACTTTTCTTCCCTTCAATAATTTGTTGGATATTTTGGGTCTTTAGTCTCTCCATTTAAACTTCTTAATCGATTTTTTTCACAAAATAATTTTGAACGATATTTCACCGAGTATATATAGTAGTACCCTCTTAGCTGTGGTTTTGCTTTCCATGGTTTCAGTTACTTGCAGTCAACTGTGGTCTGAAAAGAAGTGAGTACATTACAATATAATCTTGAAAGAGAGAGAGAAATAGAACAAATTTATGTAACTTTTATTACAGTACCTTCTTTTAATTGCTATATTTTATATTAGCTACAGTTATTAATCTTTTATTGGGCTTAAAGTATAAGTTAAACTTTATTATAAGTATGTATCCCCTATAGATAATGGAGAACTACTGAAGATTAAGCTGAGAAGAACTGACATCTGGACAATATTGTATCTTTCTAGCCGTGCACATGGAATAGCTCTTCATTTGTTTAGTGTTTAAAAAAATTTCATCAACACTTTGTAGTTTTTCTCATGTAGACCTTGTACATATTTTGGTTGATTTATACCTAAGAATTTCATTTTGGGGCGTGCTAATGTAGATGGTATTGTGTTCATTTCAACTTCCACTTGTTTATTATTGGTAAACCTATAGAAAGTGATATTTTTAGATTCTCTACCATCTAAGTGCTAGGTCCAGTCCTGCTTAGCTTCTGAGTTCAGAAAAGATCAGGAATGTTCAGAGTGGTATGGTGGCAAACTGTTCTCTTGTATTGATTTTTTTTTTTTAATTCTCAAATTGAGTTTTGGAAAGCAACAGTACAAGGTCATGCTTTTAAGAATTTTATTACTAACCAATTCATTGGTCAGGTACCAAAAATTAATTATATATAGAATGTATCTTAGAAAAATATTTAGTCATGTTATTATTGACTGATATATAGCCACATACATATGTAAACACATATATGCATATGTACCTATATAACTCTGATTTTTAAAGTTATAAATAAGTTGGACTTTTTCTTTTCTTATCTTGCTAGTTTCTATATATTTTAAAAGAAGAACAAAACACTACAATTTAATTTTTTCAGCTTTACAGGGTTTTTTTCCCAAAATAAAGTATAAAACTTCATTTAGAATGAAAATTATTATTATGAGAAAAATTATGTAGTCAATGTCTCTATTGCCTCTCTTAAAAAGATTAAGCTAATAAATAAAATTTTGCAAATCATAAAGAATTATTCTCATAACATTTTCTATTTAATGTATTTAATTACATAATTTAACTAACTTCAATTTTTTCATTCATAAAGTACTTTCTTGAAGAGCTTTAAGAACTTTGCATGCAAATGCAAGAACTGTAGATCTTGCTGTGCAGCTTAGATTTTTTCCCTACTTGAATTATTGAAGTGTAATTCATGAAAAAATATTATATTTTCTTTTGTGAAATCACTGATGTCTTCTAATACTATTCGAGTAGCTTTTAGAATTATTTATTGTCAGTTACTCTTTTATTTTAAGATCTAGTAGTTACCTTTCTCTTACAGCAGTAACCTTTATGCCTACTGCTTTTCAGAATGAGAATGTGTATAATTACAGCTATCAGATCTGCTAAAATGCCATTTCAATAAAAAAAAAAAATTTTATCAGGATCCTCTAGGAAAATGAAACTCAGCTAGTCTGGGATAATCTACATTAATATGAATGCTCAAGTATGAATCAAAATAATAAAATTAATCTGCAGATTATTACAAATCAAACCAAACTTATAATATCTGTCATCATCATTGATATTTATAGCAATTGCTTCCAGACTTCAAGATTTGTGCTACAGTGTTAAAGAAAAAATTTTAAGCAACTGAATTGCTAATTACTCTTTTGATTATAAGTGATAAAATTCATAGAGGTTAGCTTTAAAAAAACTAAAAGGGAATGATGTATTACTTTTGTTTACAAGTTACAGAAAACACAAATACTCACTTAAATGAAGAGGAATGTCTATTATAAGATGACAGAGATGGTTCATGTAATACAAGGGCAGGGATGGGTCTAGAATTCAAATATACACTAAAATTAAGGAGTCATTTGCCTCAGAGTAGGTTTTTAAATACTTATTTAATTATTTTTATCTTAATGTGTATAGAATTCACGAGAAAGTTTGGTTGAATTTCATCTTTTATTTCTGTGGCTTTGTTTAGAACCCAGGAAAATACCTTTGCAATAAACTTCCAGATGATACTTATTTCTTCAATTCACAGTTCACACATCTAGTTGTAAATTTCTTAAAAACCATGGATTTCTCTTTTTTCTTACCGTAAACTTCGGTTTTGATGATTACATCAAACTTTTTCCCGTTAGATAATGATTTTTTTCTTATCTAGAGAGGACAACTGAATCAGATAACCAATTATATTCTATCTCAAGATTTTGGAATATTGAACAATAAAACAGAGTTGGGGGATTATTGAAATGAGATAAATAATGACTTGAAGGAGACTAAAAAGATCATGAAGCATAAGTGCAGAATTTCTGTCTATGGGAAAGTTTATAGTGTATATCAACCAACTATGATCGGGCACCTGATAATACATGATACAGATGTGACTACTGGAGAATCAGCCTTACTATTTGGTAGTAGAACTCAGAAGCAGTAATTATCTGGAGTTGGCCAACTTTTTTCAGCAGAAGATCTTTCTGTTGCAGAAACTTAAAGTAAACAAGACAGTAAGAAAAAGAAAGGAAATCAGATGTTTCATTAAAATAAAACAATACAGCACATGAATAAAAAGAATATTTTTCATTTCACTTTTCTTTCTCACTCATTCATCTACAGGTAACATAAAAAGCTACAACAGTGGTTTATATGAGTGAGAAGTTTCCCACAGCATCAGAATCCATCCTCTAATGCAAGGTTCCTGGCGCATATTCAGGAGATATACCCATATATCTGACAGAATAAATGGAGAAAAAGGAAAAGCTAAAAGGAATGGACCACTCATCTGTTTTTAAAATTTAAAAAAAAATTTAGTCTTTCCCAAAAGTCAATATGAAGAGAGCCTTTGCCAAAAATTATATATGGAAGGCAATTAAGCACTCAAAAGGATGCTCAATATAATTATTCATTTGATGAATACAAATACAGACAATAAAATACTATCATTCACCTATTAGAATGTGTAAAATTTAAAAACTGGCCATACCAAGAATTGGCCATACCAAGATATAGAAAAATTGGCAGTCTCATGCACTCCTGCTAAGAATTAAAATGGTATGACCACTTAAGAACACCATTTAGCAGAGTTATGTTTGTTTTTTACAGTTAAGCATACCTCTATCAAATGACCCATCTGTTCTACTCTCAGATATTTCACTAAGATATATAAAATCAAGACTGTACAATGTGTACAGTACACATTTCATAGCAGTTTTTTTCATAATAGCCCAAACCTTGTACACATTTCATAGCAGTTTTTTTCATAATAGCCCAAACTGGAAACAATCCAAATGCCCATCAAATAAGTGAATGGATCCTCAATATTACTCAGCAATAAAAATGAATAAACTGAACCAGCCGGGCTCAGTGGCTCAGCCTGTCATCCCATGCCTTTGGGACGCTGAGGTGAGTGGATTGCCTGAGCCCACGGGTTCGAGACCCGCCTGGGCAGTGAGAACTCATCTCTACAATAAATCAAAAAATCAGCCGGGCGTGGTGGCGCGCACCTGTAATTCCGGCTACTTAGAAAGGCTGAGGCGGAAGGATCGCAGAGCCCAGCAGGTCGAGGCTGCGGTGGCCGGGAGCGGCCACTGCACTCCAGTCTGGGTGACAGAGTGAGACTCCAACTCAAAAAAAAAAAAAAAAAAAAGAATGTCTCTCAAAACGTGGTTTAAGGCCACCATATCCCTAAGGGATAAGATGCAGCCAAGAAAACTGCATTTTAGGAAAGCCACTTAGGAGAAAAAAAAGAGAAAATAACTTACTTTTATGATTTATCTCATTCATTTTTCTTAGTCTCTCTGCCCTTAGATGCTCTTAGATGCCCTTATAACCTTTTAACCACCAAAGATTTGGAGCAACCAATTTCTTAAATCTTTAAAACGCTTTAGAACTTTTTTCTTGGACTTGGAATGCATCAGTGCCATCATAATAACTTGTTCTTTTCTAATTAATTAAATGCTATAATGAAAAAGAAAAAAAATTAGTGTCCCTTGCAGTGATTTATTTCAGAGAAGCTAGGTAATAATACAATATGGAATTAATACTATTAAATATGATGTATCCAGGATACCATTTTCCATATAGAATTACATACAGGCTAAAGGTTGATTAACTTTAAAATGACCCCTTTCACTCAGAGGTCATAAAGAAAATGTGGGCAAAGTCAGCCTTAGTCACTCTCTTCATTACTCTGCTCTGTAAGATCACCAGCCCTGCCTATGAAATGGAGAAATTCTCAGAATGAGAGGTGAGTTATGTGTATATTATGTCTCTCTGCTCCATCAATTCAGATCATGCTTCAGGGCATCAGTCCATTCCCTGAAGGTCTGAACCAGGATAGATTATATTCTCCTTTGACTTGATTGCTATCACTCTGTGTAAAAAAATAAAATAAAATAAATTTTTTAAAAAGTTTCTTTTTTTTTTTGAGTTGGAGTCTCACTCTGTCACCTAGACTGGAGTGCAGTGGCCGCTCCTGGCCACTGCAGCCTCGACCTGCTGGGCTCCGGCGATCCTTCCGCCTCAGCCTTCCAAGTAGCTAGAACTACAGGCGCGCGCTACCATGCCCAGCTAATTTTGGATTTTACTGTAGAGATGAGGTCTTACCAAGTTGCCCAGGCGGGTCTCGACCCATGGGCTCAGGCAATTCACTTACCTCAGCCTCCCAAAGTGCTGGGATTACAGGCTGAGCCACCGAGCCCGGCTAGGTTTCTTTTTTATTAAAAGCACTTTGTTTAAGACATAGAGAATGTCATTTTGTTCTCCATTTCTTAACATGAAATTAAATCATTTGTTTCTCTTACATTGTATCACTTTACATATGATCTTCTTATAGCAACCAAGTGACCTTCCAAATTTTGTGTCCATGAGCGTTCTAAAAGGTTAACATCTGAATTATTGAAAATCAAAACAATGCTAATGTTTCCTTGGTATAAATATCAAAGTACAGTTTCATTCCAGACAATACTTATAACGTTATCACATTAAAAATATCTCTGTATCTTATTTGTGATTTAATATAAGTGTAAGGAAATAAGAGTAAGTTAATCAGTAAGTTAGTTTTATTATTAGCCATGAGGGAGATAACCTTATTTTTGTTTCTATAAAAATAAATAAGTACACTTTAAAATTTCCAACTCTATGACCATATGACTTTATTGTGATATTTGGGATAAATTACTTAATCTCAGATACATTTTCAAAAGAAAATACTATGTGAAGTGACATGTAGAGAAAGCAAAAACTAAAAATATTTGGAGAAAGTGAAAGTTAGTAATTCATTAGCACTATTTGAAATTATAGTATTATTAATTATATGTTTGTATGAACATGCATATATTTATAGCACAATTCTCACAATTCTGTGTCAACAAATCTTACTTCTAGTTCTATTATCTCTATTTTTATGTCAGTCATTTACTATTCTCATTTTAATTTTAAAATAATATTTCTAAATATTATATAAACTGCATACAAGGTATTAAAGAAGAACGTGCAATACATCTGTACTTCTATTTTATCAGTAAAAAAAATTAGCTTCTTTTAAGATCTATTTTTGTCTACGTTTTATTTTAGTTCCATGTTAACAACTAAATATGAAGAAATCAACTAAATATATTATTTGCTCTTCACTCTGGGTGAAAGATTTGCAAATAATGGGCAAATGGACCTGGAAATTTTACATAACCTATTTTATAGACCTCTGTTTCATGTTAGTTTTTTGTTAGAAACTGTCCTAGAGGAATTTCAGCTCAGGACAGGGACCCAGCTGTTGCAATATGTAGATGACTTACTAATCTCTGGAAAGAAAAGGAAGAAAGTATCAGAGACTACTTTTAGTTTGCTGAGCTTTCTAGGACAAAAAGGGCTGTGTGTTCCAAAAAACTAAGCTAGAATTTATACAAAAGGAGGTTAAATAATTAAGAAATCTCATCAATGGAGGGAAATGATCAATAAACTCAGAAAGAATAACCAGCATGATGAACCTCACCCTGTCCAAAATGAAGACAGAACTCAGAGAGCTTTTAGGAATAATTGGCTATTGCTGGCTATGGATTTAATCTTATGCCCAAAGAACAATTATTTTGTTTCTGAAGCAGTTAGAGGAGGAAACTGGCCCCTTTCAATGATCTCAAGAGGAAAAAAAAGCAGTAGAAGATTTAAAATGGGCCCTTATTACAGCTCTGTCCTGACTCTTCTGTCCCTAGATAATTTCACTGTTTGACATGGTGGCTCAAGGCCTGGCCCTAGGGATACTAACCCAAACCTGAGGATGGGAGAAAGAATGAACTTGTCACTTTGTTTCTAATCTGCTCTACCCCGTTTCTCAGGGATGGCTGGGATGCATCCAGACGTGGCAGCCACTGCCCTGTTAGTAGAAAGCAGGAAACTGACCTTTGGGAGAGCCTTAATAATCAGTACTCCTCACCAGGTCAGAACCATACTCAATCAAAAAGCAGGGAGATGTCTAACTGATTCCTGAATCCTAAAATGTGAACTATGCTATCAGAAAAGATTGACTTTATTTTAATGACAGATGCTTGTCTGGACACAGTTTCCTATGGAAAGGTGATGAGAACCCGGAGACAATAGATCACAACTGCTTGAGTATAATTGGATATCAAACCAAAGGAAGATCACACCTACCAGAGATCCCATTACATGATGGGGCAAGATTATTTATAGATGAGTACTCCCAAATAATAGAGGGAAAGAGGCATAATGGACATGCAATTGTTGAGGGGAGTCAACAGTCTATATGTGAGAAAGGTCAAATGCCTAACAATCAATCTGCAAAAAGCTGTGAATTGTATGCCCTTAATCATGCCTTAAAATTCTTTGCAGAAAAGGAAAGTACCATTTATATTGACTCCAAATATGCCTTTAGGGTAGTACATGCCTTTGGGAAGATTTGGACAGAACAGCAAGGGAAAGGAATTAGCCCATGGGGAACAAATCAGAGAGGTCCTGAAAAGCCTCCTGCTTCCAACTGAAATGGCAGTAGTACATGTGAATGATCACCAAAAGGGAAGCACCCTGTAGGCCATAAGAAACAGGCTGACAGACAAGGGCACAAAACAAGCTGCTCTAAAAAAAAAGGTTAAACACTTGAGTCTCAGTCCTAGCATTCCCCAAAGTAATACTAAAGTCTCAATTCAATAAACAGGAAGAATGGGAGCTAGAGTTTGGGAGTTATTTGGAATGGGGATAGACAATGGTTCCTTGCCAATGGGAGGGAAATGAATAGCAAGTCTGTAATGAGAAATTGAGTAACTATGCTATACGAGAGGAACCACTGGGGTCTTCAGACCATGAGTGATGCCATATTAAAAACTTATGCATGTGTGGGCATCTAGACTACTGCCAAGCAAGTATGTAAAGGCTGTATAACCTGTAAGAGAATAAACAGAAAGGTAATTCAAAAGCAAGCTGTGGGAGGAAGGGCTCCAGGACTTAGACTATTCCAAAGCATCCAGGTAGATTTCACAGAAATGCCCCCCAAATAGGAAAATTAAGATACTTATCAGTGATAATGGATCATCTCTAAGGTTGAGTGGAGGGCTTCCCCCTCACAACTGCCACTACAGGGTTTGTAATCAAAATAATTCTAGAACAAATTATTCCTCAATTCTGACTAGAGGAAATGTAGACTTGGATAATGGAAGTCATTTTACATTGCGGGTATTGAAGACAGTAATGAAAAGTTTATAGATTCAATGGGATTACCACAGCCCCTGGCACTCCCCTTCCTCAGAGAAAGCAGAAAGGACGAATCAGATCCTCAAAAAGTATATTACTAAGTTAATAATGGAGACTAAATTACCCCGGGTAAAATGCCTTCCAATTGTGCTTCTCAGAATCTGGACAGCCCCACGAAAAGATGTGAGCTTGTCTCCTTATGAGTTACTGTATGGACGCCCATATCTTGGCAGAACTACAGATCTTTCCACTATGAAAACTAAGAACCAATTTCTCAAAACCTATATACTGACCATATCATCCACTTTATCATCCATTAGGCTTAAAGGACTTCTTACCCAGACCCCATATCTTGAGTTTGCTGTTCATCCCTTCCACTATGGCAATTTCATATTGATAAATGCCTGGAAGGAAGACAAATTCCAGCAGAGTTGGGGAGGTCCCTATCAAGTACTCCTGACTACTGAAACTGCTGTGTGTGTGGCCATGAAAGGGTGGACTCACTTTACCCAAGTTAAGGGACCAAAAACTCAAGAAGAAGCCAAAGATTGATGGGAGGTATCTAGGTCCCCTAGAAAATCCTTAAGGGTCACTCTAAGGAAAGTCCCATAAGAAACATGGGCTGGGTTTAAGTTTGATATTTAACATGGATAGGATATATGATTATGAACAGGGTGGAAGATAATGGGAACTGGCAGGTAAGACCCATTCAAGTTGGTGATAAATATAACAAAAACTCTAACATCCCAAACCATTCAGTTTGATGTATGTCAAGTTCTACACTGTGGGGATTTAGAGAATCAGAGATAATTGTCACAAATGGAAAAATACCTTTGCCCAGAACCAGGCACTGGCTACAGTAACGCCAGTCCCTGCCCCAGCTGGGATGATGTCTGGTGGAACACACAATGGAAAGGATGGGCAGTAAGCCTGGGGTGGGTCATCCCAAGTGTTTTAAAAGATAAAATACATCTTTCTAAGGGCATTCCACCAGAAGTATGTCAGAACTTAGAATGCAACCTTCTACTTTTAACTCTTAACAGCTCAATTGCTCTAGATCAAGAGGTACAGGTGGCATCTTGTGTTTACAAATTAGGAGCAGATGTCACAGGAAAAGACTCCCTAGAACAACTGGTCCTTAGGTTAGTTAATAATAACACATCAGATATACTTAAATTTACCCCAAGTCCCAGAGGACATGATAATCCTTCGAGTAATGATCCCAAGAGGTAACTATAGTTGAAGTCAAGTATTTAAGACAGATACTTGAAATTGAGACAGGATATGGTGATGCCAAGGTCTGGGTAGAATGTGTTAAATTCTCTGTGCATGAGTTCAACAAAAACAATTGCTATGCTTGCGTTGCAGGCCAGTCACAGGCGCAGGTAGATCCATTTCCTCTTGTATGGGATACAGACACTGCAGGGATGAGTTGCAAGATGGCTCTATACAAGACAAGGATGCATGGGGAAATGAAACATGCCAAGAACTTGTCATTGCTCCTTACCACATTGCAGAGGTCAGACCTGAGGGTGATCCCCACCTTCTCCATAGGGCAATGAATTAATCCTCTTACTTCTCAAGGCAGGGGGAAGAATTAATAAGCCCATAGGAGACCTGATGACCTATACCCATATCCTAAATGTTACTGGTGAGTTGAGTCACAAATACTCTAACTTGCAAATCCTGCAAGTGGATATTTGGTGGCACTGTGGAAAGATGGGCTTGCTCAACCTGTTGCCGTCCAACTGGACTGGGACTTGTGCACTAGTCCAACTGACCATTCCACTCACCTTGGCATTCCATCAAACCGCTGAGGATAACAGTACCCATCACTGAAACCAAAGGGCTCTAGAAAGATCTTTTGACTCCAATGTGTACATAGATTCAAAAGAAGTCCCAACGGAAGTCCCCAGTGAATTTATGGCCAGAAATAAGATAGATGCTAGATTTGAGTCATCACTCTTCTGGTGTGCCACCATTAATAAAAATATGGATAGGATCTATTATATATATTATAATCAACAAAGGTTTATTAACTACATCAAAGATGTCCTCCAAGAAGTAGCTAGTCAACTGCACACCACCAGCTGGTGAATGGCATGGGAAAATAGAATTGCACTAGACATGATTCTGGCAGAGAAAGGAGGAGTGTGTGTCATGTTAGGAGGAATATTATGCTGTACTTTCATCCCAAATAACACCGCCCCTGATAGAACCATCACCAAACCCTTATAGGAACTAGCAATCCTAGATAATGAATTAGCAGAACATGTAGGTATTGATGATCTATTCACAAGCTGGCAGGAAGGACGGTTTGGAAAATGGAAGGGAATGGTGCCGGAGTCCAGCTCCAGGAGAGAGTCAGGGCTTGAGACAGGGGAATCGGGAAGCGACGAAAAGAAAACACGAACACGACAGGATCCTTCTTCCTGGGGAGAGTTCAAGACTCTGCTAGTTTTTATTCAACTCTTACAAGCTTATATAGTTTTTTACTGACCCCCCTACCTACAAAATGTTACACATTAAATGTTTACATCATGTTTTTTCTTTTGTTTATGGGGAAGTTGACCTTCACAAGTTTCATTTTGTTCCTTCCTGCTACCAGTAGTGTAACAAAATACCAGTTGCCAATTTATCAGCCACATCCCGTGACCTTTAGGCCAACTGAATCTCTTCCCTTCACTATTCTATTTCTTTTCTTTTACTATTTTCTTAATTCTACCCATTTTACATTTTATATTTCTAAACAAAACTTATGTCTAAATCTACACTTATATATGAAATTAATCTTACTTCTAATCCTAAATGTATTTAATTTTAAACCTACATTAAGTATATATAATTTTAAGTTTACCTTAAAACTTAATTATTTCCTATTCCTTCTATTTAACTAATACCCACATCTATAATAAACATTTATCTTTAATTATAACTGCTATTTATCTAATCCTTACTTTAATTTTAACCTTCTAATTAAACTATAATATTTCTTAAATCAAAAGGCATGTCTGTGACTTGTTTTTCCCAAAAACACCTGTTCGTGGAGATACTCTGTCTCAATTTCCCACTTCCTCATCAATCACAACTGTCAATGTTGTTACTTATAAAGGATATGAGGAAGTACTTGTTTTTTCTTTTTAGCTAAAGGTTTCAAAATTTGCATTCCCTTGTCCCTTCAGGGGGGAGATTTTTGCTGTTGAGCCTTTTTTACAATTCCATCCATAGGTCTACTGCTAATTCCACATCCTTGCACATTCTAAGGGGCACCTTTTTTGCTGCAATCTCACCTCCATTATGCCTATGTATAATTTTTGCTGTCAAATGCCATCATCCATTTGCGCATCTATTATCTCAACTAAAGAGGGAATATTCTCAAGCCTATGCACGCAATCCTTCAAAGTTAGGGAAGGTCCATCAACAGGATCCATGGGGCTTTGCCTCCGTCATGGCCGCATTTTACTGGGGCCTTGCTCCCAGCCGGTGTTTTTCCTGTTTTCATGTCCCTTTTACCTTACTTTTACTAGTGATTGCAGCTCCCGGCAGAATGGTAACCTCGGTCCTAACCTCTCTTATAATTGTGGCAAGAATATTAGTGGCAATGGGATGTTGTGTTATTCCCTGTGTTCAGAGCTTAACAATTAACAAAAAAATGCCCATGACATAGCAGCAAAACAATCTAATGCTCATAGAAAACATAGTAGATTATAAACAGGAAAGTCAACAAATGTTAAGTCAACTGGAAAAGAATCTAAGATGAACATGAAACCAGAAATTCATAAAGAAATAGAGGAGGGAATTTGTAAGAAATTGTCTAATGGTTCATTTTCAAGGCCTGTCTAAGCAGGCTGATAGATGCTGCAACTTTCAGCAACCAGTTCTTGGCAGGCTCCTGAACAATCAGGAGATGGAAATGGGTCAATGAGAAAACAAGCTATCCTTAATAGAGACTTAACCAGGGAAGAGAATGAGGAATAATCTTATAAAGGAGAAAAAAATGGAACTTAAGTGATGTCTGGGAAGATTGTATACCCCATAGTACTCAACTAATAAGGAATTAAGAGAGGGGGTATGCTAAGGAATAAATTGCTTGCTGTAACCGCCCCAGGTATGCCTGCCTACCAGACACCGGATCTTGCAAGACAGTCATTAAAGTCTCTCTTCTGCTGCTCTCTTCTTGGTGCCCATCCTTTGATTTTTGGACCAGTGGGTTTGTTTCTCACGATGGTAATGTTGTATAGTTTGGCTAAAATAGCAAAATCAGTTCTACGGTATGGGTTAAATTTCCCCAAAACACTGATACTTTCAGTTGCATATATACACTTACCACACTAATCAAACAGATCTCTGCTTTATTCACATTGGGAATGTGGACAGAGATATTTATTTATATAGTCTATCAGCAGACTTGCTATCACATTGAGAGAGGAGACAGGGCAGGTCCCGATAATAAGCTTCCAGGAGGTCCCTTGAACTAGAGCAAAAACACTCACTTCCTGGAATTAAAAAGCCCATCACAGTAACTCCAGGTGATTGGTGCTAAGTGTTGACCAATCAGCTCACTATGAGGCCTCTATCTCTTGCGGATTGGTACTTAGTACTAACCAATTAGCTCAGCTAGTGCCAGCCAATCAGCTCACTGCTAATGCTAGTCAATCAGCTCTATTTTAGGACTAGACAAGAACATGGTTTTGACCCCAGATCAGCAACACCCTGTCAGGTCCCCTCCCGCTAGGAGAGTTTTTCGGTCTTCTTAATAAACTCTTGTTTTCTCACCCTTCGGTTGTCCTGGGTCCCTCGTTCTTCTTGGGCATGAGATAAGGACCCAGGCCTGAAAAGCGGCTGAAGAACTGCTGAAGATCTAATATTGTTGGACTTGAATTCTGTCCGACTTCGAGCACTGCGCAGCTGAAGGCCGGCTTGCCAGCAGAGCCAGCAAGGCAGACTGAGCTGAAAGTGAAACTGACCACAGACCTGTGGTGGATCAGAATTGAAACTGACGAAGGAGCTGCACGCAGAGTGGAGCTGAAAGTGAAATCTGCTAGAAGCAAACGTGACCATGGAGCAGATGGCGCTGTAACACTTCTCAGGGCTTGTCTTGCCAGCCCAGTGGAGCCAATACTTCTCAGGGCTTGGCTTGTTGGTCCATCTAACCCACAAAGCTCCAACATTCTCAGGGGGCTCCATAGCTACTGGCATCCCCAAGCTCTTGGGTCCTGTCCCGTTCCCACTGGGACGGCATAACTTCCTGGCCACCTTGTGGATCCTGAGCTGACAGTGCAGCTCCGGGAACTGCAAACCCCAGCTTGCCAACCAGATTTTTAGAAATCGTATCAAAATTATAATACGATTTTTTGTAACAACCACTCTAAAATAATTAAGCTGATTTCATATTTTATGTTTTAAGTATGAATAGCAATCGCGTATTCTTAGAATAGTGTTATATATTCTGGTAAAGCAAGATTTCTTTGATAGACATTATTTAGAAAATAAATATAATATTTTAATTTTCTTCTGCCACCTTTCCAATATTGTGTTGAAATTTACTCTCTTCATTGAATATTCAATAATCCTATATTTTCATCTTCATTTCATATTACATAAGGAAAAGGGAGAGACTGTACATATTTTTAGTCCCCCCAAAGATTACATCATTAAATAATGAATTTTTTTCCCTCACTTTATTACTTCTATGCTTTTAGTATCTTAGGGAATTTGAATGTAAGTGGAATAGGAAAAAAAATTGATTACTTAAACTAGCTGGGAGCAACCTCTTTGGGACCCATCCCACCATGGGAGCTTCTCTGTCCTCTCAATAAATTCTGCTTTCTCACTTAAATAAATAAGTAAATGAATAAATAAGTAAATAAATAAAACTAGATGAATATCTTATAATCACAATCTACCGGATAAATATTATATATAAGTTATATTATTTATATGATAGGAATATACAATTGCTAGTTTTAAAAATCATAAAAGCTACACGTTTAGAAAGGAGACTTTATGTCTAGTAAAAGTTACAGCCTGCAAAGTGTCCAACCCACTGGCTGTGGAGTGTGCCACTAGACAAAACCAGAGACAATCATTTGGAGGAAAGGAGAGGTAAAACAGGAATTTAAGTTGAGTGAATTGACCAGACATAAATATTCAACAATTTACAGGAGGAGGTACGAATATTAGTGGAAGTGGTCCTGATGCATGTGTACTGAACAAACAAGCATGTAACATGTGACTCATGTTCACCTTGGAATGGAGATTTAAAATTTACATGTATTAAAATTAGGCCCTATATGTCAAGGTATACTCACTACATAAAGGCACACAAGTGTGCAGCCTCTGTAAACCATCCAGAATCAGTCCGTGGTCGGAGATCTTATTAGAAGAAAGTTGCTGAAATCGGTCTCTTGTCCAATCAAAGTAGTTATGGCTGATGGAACAGGGATTCGGTTAGCAGTTTCTGGTGGTGAGATACAATTGTTTCACTATTGCTTATCTCTAGGCCAGTGATTGTTTAGCTGCTAGAGAAAAAGGAAAACCTTGTGGCAGTTAGAACATAGTTTATTCTGTAAGAGTAGATGAGCCTGATTCATTCTTTGTCTCACATGGTGTTAGTTCTTACTTGTAACTTGGTATCTTATTGCCACAGAATATGTTTTGTCAATCATATAATCTTTATTTTAACATCAATGCTGGTTAGCTGTTGTGCCTAATCCCAAAATGGAGAGAGTAACGAGGTGTCTGATCTCCCATTGCATCATGGATGGAGAACTCAGTTTTCAAGGTTTTTCTGAGATGCCCTTGGCCAAGAAGGGGTCCATTCAGTTAGTTGGGAGGTTTAGAATTTTATTCTTAGTTTACACAATATTACAATTTTTATTAATATTTTTCCCATTATTCTTTTATAACACTTTTGAGAGTTTATTCTTTAGATCTATGCCCTTATAACTATGTGGGTTTCAGTATCTTCTGGTCATCAGTGTAGGACAAATTGTTCAAGTTTCAGTACTTCAATAATGAGATGTCAGCCCCAAATCCTCTTTATTGAAGGGATTGTCAGAAATGACTGAATCCCTAGCGATATGACCTCAGTGCCACTTAAAGATTGCCCTCACAAGAAAGTACTTTCTATCTCATAAGTCCCTCACTTTTACCTTAGCTTTTAAAATACTTTTTCATGATGCCATGCATGTATATCATATATATGCATAATACAAACTGGAAAATCAATTCAGGAAAAATCATATGTATATAGATCATTTATTAAGTACTATTTATGTTGAAAAATATTATGACTATTATTGTAATTTTTTGTGATAATATTCAGAACGAACTGTAGGGACTGCTAATTTTCAGTGGCTCCATGACAGACATGTTTGCTTACTAGGATTTTTGTTTAGTTGGTTGTTTAAATATCATGCTTCTGATAATGTTCAAAACTGAAAAGTAGCCATCTACTGATTTTATATCTATGAAAGTGCCCATTTTCATTGCTCTAAATTTGCAAAACAAAAAGGTATACAACAGTTACTAAATTGATGTTTGACTTAAAAATGTAATAATATATTATGTTAGTGGACAATGACGAAGATATAGGACTTCTACCTTGGGAACTTAGGCACAAATGGTAGGAAACATAACACCAGATATCTTATACTTTAACCTTATTCTTAGAAATACTTTTTGATTTTATGAATATTTTAATATTTCTCCAAATTCCTATATTTATTTTCTTTATATGCTGTATGAGTTTTCTCTTGCTGTATACTCAATTACTACAAATTTAGACCAAAAAAATGTATTATCTCACAAATTCTGTGGGTTTGGAGTCTGGGTAAGGTTAACTGAGACTTCTGCTCAGAATCTCACTCGGCATATAACAAGGTATCAGCCAGAGCTATCATCTCATCTGAGGCTCAGAGTCCTTTCCCAAACTCACTGTTTGTTATAAGAATTCAGTTTCTTGCAGTTGTAGAAAAGAAGTCCCATTTTCCTGCTTGCTAACGATCAGGGGATCCCTTCACCTAGAGGGCGCCCTTAATTTTTTTTTTTTTTTTCATATGGCTTCCTCCATAGGTAGGTCACAACATAATTCTTTGTTTCTTAGAAGGTGGAAGGAGTACCTCTTTTACAATGAATTTTTATGCTATGTAGAGTTTCTTATAAATACTCATCAGATTAGGTCAGTTCCTCCCAGGATAGTCTTTCTTTTGAGTAATGCAAAGCCAATTGGTTAGGGCCTTGATTATATCTGCAAAATCCATTTTGCCATATAACATAACCTAACCATAGCAGTGACATCCTATTATATTCACTGATCCTGTCCACATTTGAAGGTAGGGATCCTTACTATAAAATAAAATTTCCCAATAACATGCTGAAAATAATAGACTGACTTTGTAATATTGATTTGGTTTGATTTTTGATTTTTTAGCTTACTCTAGGACATTTTGCTTATGACAGGTCAAATAAAAATGAAAAATGGCCAACATTTAAAAGATGTAAGTAATTATTAAGAGTTCCTTTTTACTCTCTATTTCTTCATTCCTGAGTTCATATCCAACTTCCACAGGGTACTGAAAAAAACACCAAGCAGAACCAGTATCATGACAGCAGAAATATTGCCTCTGTTCATAAAAAAGTGAATATATGTATTTAAATACGTAGATTTAATTAAGAAATAAAACATGCAATTACAAAGAGTAGTTCTCTAATTAAAACTGAACAGACTAGAGGATATGATTTTCAAGTAGATTTTTAAATTCACGAATCATCTATCATTTTTGAACAATGTATCAAAAGAAAAATTATGAATAGCATAACTTTTTTCTGCACCAAAAATGTAAACTTTTAAAATAAAACATAAGTACATCTTTATAGATTTAAAATCCTTTTGTGAGTTGTTATATTTTGTTTATACACTATTTTTGTTGACATTCAATAATTATGTATTGTCAAAATTTTTAATGTGTTTGCACTTTTATTTATAGTTATTAGATGCAGAATATTGCTATAGAATAAATATATTTTAGTCTTGTGTTACTTTGAAAAGTAATGGATGAATCAAGTTGTATATATATATGTGTGTGTGTGTGTGTGTATATATATACACACACACATTTATTTTGATGCATTCAATTGATATTATAAATTTATTATAGAAAAGAAGTCCCATTTTCTTGCTGGCTAATGGTCAGGGAATCCCAGCACCTAGAGGGTACCCTTAAGTTTTTTGTCACATAGTCTCCTCCATAGGCAGGCCACAACATAATTTCTTGTTTCTTAGAAAGCAGGAGTACCGCTTTTACATTGAATTTTTATGCTGCTTAAATTTTCTTATAAATTAGGTCAGTTCCTTCCAGGATAATGTAAATTGTGCATTATTAGTTGCTTTAATGTATTGAATATTGCACTTAGAAAAAAAAAAAACAACAACAACCTTATGCCTCCAAACACCTATAGTAATGCAAAAAAGTAATGAATATGCCCCGTAAAAACGAGCATATAAATTATGAAGTATTTTGAAAGAAATTAAAATCCTTCATTATTGAATCTACGAGCTTACATTTTTTGGAGAAAATATATTTAAAGTATTTATGAAATAGTGATACATTAACAGTAAATATAATTATTAATGATTTTCATTAGGCTATATAGTATTAAGTTTATATTTAAGTAATTCACTGCAAAAGTAGATGGAAAATAAAACTTTAAAATGTAGATTTTTTTGTTTAATAAAATTTTCCAACAATACTGAAAAGCAAAATATTTGTTTGTAATAAAATTATGTTTAAAAGTATTTGACTTTAATAAGAATAACTTAGAGGCTGCTGCTATGGTTATTTTTAGCATGGAAAGTACAAAGATATAAGGGTGGTGTTTTAATGTGTAACTCCCAAGGTAAAATAAATAATACTATGCATAAGTAGGAATTAATGAAATAGAATATTGGCAACAATGGAATTAGGTGTTACAAAACGTAAAAGTAATTTTTTTATAAAGCATGTTAATGAGTTGTCATTAATCACTAGCCTGGGTTAAAGCCTAGAGTCACATTATAAAAGGTGTGCTTTGAAAAATAATATGACATTGAAACACTATATGAGTCTGAAAAGTAAACCTCTGGGAAATGATCTAATGGTAGCAATTATACAACATATAATAGGAGAAAAGTTCAACCATATAAATATCGATGGCAATTATCTAGGAATTAAATGCATGCTTAAAACTCTAAGTGCCATATGAAAATTAAATATTTCAGAAGAAATATTGTTTAGAAATATAATGAGAGACAATTCTACAAATTGGCACAATATCATAAACGCATCATTACATAACAGTTTTCATTTGATAGCATACGAATAGGTTAAACAGTTCATTGGAATAAGAAAAAATGCTGTACTCTATGGGGAGTTTTAAATAATTTGAAAAAATACAAAATTAAAAAGCAGAAGCTTTTAGAAGTGCAGCATAAAACATAAATATCAGATTTTCTAAAATATTACCTTATAAAAAATTAGAACACATCGGGCACAGTGGCTCATGTCTGTATTCCCATCACGTTGGTAGGTGGAAGTGAGAGAATTGCCTGAACCAAGAGGTTTGAGACCAACCTGGGCCACTTGGTGAGACCACATCGCTAGAATTAAAACACACACACACACACACACACACACACACACACACACACACACACACTCACTCATACACACAAATAGCCAGGCATGGTGGTGCATGTCTGTAGTTCCAGCTACTTAGAAGGCCGAGGCAGGATTGCCTGAGCACAGCAGGTCAAGACTGTGGTGACCACTGCACTCCAGCTTGGGCCACAGAGTGAGCCTCTGATTAGAAAGAAAAAGAAAAGAAAAAACATTAGAACAGTCTTTATATATATTATATTATGAAAACAACAACTGCTCAGTGCTATTTGTCATGAAAATCTGAAATTAATATGCTCGCAAGTCAGCAATATTATTATATTTTAGATGTATAATTTTAACCAAAGACAAACCTGTTTTACCATGTTATTATCATGTTCCAAGTTGTGCATGGTACAGATTCACCAGTAGATGAATTTTTTTATTTTTCTTAAAGTAAAAGCAGTCTATTATTTGCATGACTACAATGATCTTATATATATAAATTTAGTATACCTCATGGAATCATTAGATTCTTAAAATTATCTTTATTTTTATTAACACAATTTTTTAGATTTAACATTGTATTATTTAATTTTTGCTCAAAAACAATAATATGTTTTTACATAGGTTGTTTATCATGAACAATAATGTCTTAGCAAAAGATGCTATAAACAAAAAAAGAAAAATATTAAGAATATGTAATAATTCTAAACAGTCATTAAGGAAAATACACTTTCTATAATGTAATACAAATTAATGGGAAAAGGAAAATATTTAAGAGCTCTCTTCAGGCTGAGAATTTATTCCTAAATAATGTGCATCAATTTATTTTTTCCAAATTATTATAACTTGTAAAGTCTATATTAAAGGCTAAAACACAATGAAGCATCAGCCACAACAAAAGGAGCAGAGATGTTTATGCTAATAAAGTGCTGCTGAGGAAAATGCATTTGACATTTTAAAATGGGATAAAAAGCAAAATTCCTCTGTAATCCTCACTGAATTTAGGCTTATTTGAGCTTGACATATGTAAGGGGAAAAAAGGAATTAAAGCTAGGTTCATATTTTTCGTACAAAAAAAATAGTCAAACAAAAAAATGAAGACTTAAATATCATTGTTTGTAATGCACCAGTGATTATTTCCTTAATTAGATAAATAATTTCAAGTTAAATTTCATACAAGATACTTTTTGACATAGTGTCAATTTTCAGTTTGCTTTAGAATCTTAATTAGATTCATACTATTCTATGCAATATCTGTTTGAACAATTGAGATTTTTCTGTGTTCTAACATGCTTCTTAGCACAGTGCAATTAAACCTATTGTTTGTTCGCCTTTTGTTTTACTTGCAGCAATGTTTTTACACAGGTGTTTCCATGCCAGTATTTTGCAGTTGTTAAATAATCAAAAAATTCCTGAAAATTTCATTTACATGATTTGATTTGTGCTGTTTTAAATTTTTGCTGTGTGAGAAGAGTTTTTTTTTTTCTTTCCACTCAGTAGGTGAAAATATTAAATGGAAAAAGGAATAAGACACTATCTGATTTGGTTAAGAGAAGAGAGATGCATGGGCTATTGATATGACAAAAAGATAAAGATGATGATAGTAATTTTTTTGACATCTCTCTATAAGCCAGGCACAGTGCTAGGCAAATTATATAAAATAATCTCTTTGAATTCTCAAAAAATCTTATGAAGTATACAAAATTATTACTTCTAATTTTCAGCCGTACACTAAGAATTAGAGAGACCTATAAATTAACCAATTCATCTGCTGTTAGTAAGTAGCAGTAATAATCAACCACACTGAATCAATGCAATACTCATACAAATAGTTGTATAATTATAATAACTGGTTGCACAAAAAAGAAAATTAACACCTAGGTAAAAGAAGAACCCTTGAAAAAGGGTCATTAGGTTGATATCCAAACAACTAACAGTAATAGCTAGTAAATAAGTTGTCTAAGCACTCTTTTTATGATTTTCACAAAATGAAGAGAACCACAAATATGAACAAAATATTTTATATGCTGCATTTCAAATCTCGAAGAGGGAATAACTAAGTAAAGAGGGTTTGGGTTGTAAAAGAAATTAGCAGAGAAGTATATCAGAAAATCTTCTATATTCTAGCAGACTCTAGAGTAAGACAGTATACAGTATATTTGAGGCATTATTTTTAAAAGGCTTATATTACTAGAATACCAAAATCATGGAAAATAGTGTAACAAAATGAAATTGGAGTAGCAGGAACTACACTGGGAAAGGCCTTCTTTTACATGTGAACACTTTAATTTTTGCTGTTTGTGCTGGGAGCAAGGTAACTCTACCAAGGGGTTTTAAGAAAGTGAGGTATGACATAGTCACAGATGTGCTTTGAGAAAGATCCCTTAGTTGGAATGAATATGGGAATACAGGTAAGTACTTGTAAACTGAGTGTCCAAGTAAGAGGGAGTAAGAACTTGGACGAGGGTGGAGACATGGAAATAAAGAGAAGTTCATCATAAAATTGGTAAATGCTGCAGATGCTTTTATGTGCCCTGCCTGCATTCATTATGCCTATCCTGGAGGACACCTGTACCAATTTCCAAACATACCAAAGGTACCTTGTGTATCTATGCTTCATAATGTTCTCTTACCATTGAAAAATGCTCTGCCCTGTTGCAGAGCAGGTAGGAAGAGTTAGAATTAATGCCTCACAGGCTAGTGGATAAATACCTAGGTTTTTCTTCCCTCAATGAAGAAGGACAATTTGGGGTCATGTACTATGAGTCTATTCAACACATCTATTATTGGTTTTTCTCTCTGTATTACTTCCTCCCACTCTTCCTCATAGCTTTCTGTGATATCTTCCCATATAAAATAATCTTGCGCTGAGTTCCTTTATTTGGGGATACCTTTGTTTGGAAACAAAGCAAAAGCAATAGAACTTGGTGACTTATTGAATATCGAAGTATTTATGATAACAGAAGTTTATTACCCTTTAGAACAGAATGAATGCTGTAGCCATTTTTGAAACACAGATCAATAGAAATGGAAAAAGTTTTTGAAGAAAGCTCATAAGACTCGTGTTTTAATTTTGTACTTGATTTCTTACAGAAACATTCAATAACAACATCAAGGAGACAAATGTATTTGCACAAATATAGGTCAGGGCTCTGTGAATGTCGAAAGCATTGATGGTTACCTGGTGATAACTTCATGGATGAAATTGCCTACGCAAAAGAATATGTACTATGAGAATCTAACAGAGAGCTGCAAGGAAATCCACATCGAATGGCTAATTAGAAAAGAATGAACTTGCAGAGAAGATGGAGAAGCAGATTAACATCTGTAGAAGTGAGGAGAGTGTGATATCACAGAAATGAAAAAAATGTATTTCTTCTCCCATATTGTGAATCTTCCTAGAAATATAAATTGTGTTTTCAAGGACTGTGCACTGGGACAATTCACTGATTTCAGATCTTTCTTTGTGAGAATCAGTTGATTTCTCGCATTTTTAGGATATACTAGTTTAATAGCATATTTAACAGTTCTGTGTAAAATAAGAGCATTGCTACCACATTTTAAAAATTTTGTTTATCCTAATGCATAGTACAATACTTTTAGACATCATCTGTATAAAAGGACATGCACCCTTTTAAAATACAATCCCCTTACATTTCTATAAAAGAAATAATTACAGTGCAATCACCAGCAGGAATGTGTGAGTCCTTTCTGGTAAAGAATTGCAGAGAAACTACAAAACTAAAAACTTTTGCTGTTAATATATCATTAATTGCATTTCCATTTCCTTCTCCAAGGGGAGGCTTATGAGGGGAAGGGTTAATGACACTGACCTCAAACACCTGCAGTTATGTTCATTTAATCTATATCACTTAACCAGGAAAGAGTGTGACTAATAATACTAGGCGCACATGGCTTATTAACTTATTGGTTCATCAGTTCTATTTCAGGTCTAAAATATTCTACTACTAATACCTGCTATATATTAAGGAATTTCATTCAGATTTAGTGGTGATATATGAATACTCAGAACTCATGCAATGATATCATGATTGGGGGCCATCCAGGATAGTGGATCCGATAACTAAAAGAAAAATAAAGATCTCTTATAAGTCATCTAGCATATAATATAGTGGAGTCACATGGAACGTATAGCTTAAACCTTACTTTGATCTGCCATTACTTTGGAAATACTTTTTATTATTCACCTTTCCATCAATTGCCATCCTTGGGGTATTAATTAGCCCTTCACTTAGAATCTAATTCTTTCTTAGTACACTGTAAGTGGATGCTTCACTTCAACCTAATCAGCATTTTTAATGGAACCAATTGACTTGCAAAATCTATTGGAAACTTCAGTCATGTTAATTCTAGTTCTCAGTATATAAATGGTCTTCCAGTCAGACATGTATTTTTACAATCTAATGAATGTCAATTTGAATGTTTAAATGCATATCTTCAGATAATTTCCTTTAATTGAAAATATTTTGATTACATATTTCTGTCTGGAAAAATCATACCCAATAATCAAGGACGAGCTCCATTTCAAGTATTCCATGTTGTCTTCTCCAGTTTTAACAGTTTAACAATGGTCATAAGCTAATTTGACTGGTATATAATATACATGGAGTGCCAAAAATATATGTATGCATTTTAAGAGATGCTATCTATGCATTACTTTGTGAAGTTGAATTCAATTACAGTAGCAATGTGCAGTATGACATTGACTCAATCATGTTTCTGTCATTTTCTTTGGCTGTCCTGCCTGTTGCATGGTGATGCTAGCATTCATCTGATTAACTTAATCTTTTGAGCAAATATCAATTTAAAATGTATATTCTTTTTTGTGCACCTTCTAATATTCAACAAGACTATAAATCATTGATAAGAGATGTTTTCTCTCTATTTAAAATAAAATAGCCAGTTTATCACACTGATAAGTTTACTATCATTAGAAAATATTTGAGCCTAATCGCCAACATTTATTACATTGAGATTTATCAATTATTTAAACTCTATATTTCTAAATTTCCTCATCTGTAAAATGGAGACAGTAATAGTATTTACCCCAAAAAACATCTGTGAAGAAGAACTTAGATAATTTGCATAACAAAACAAGTTAAGTACATATATATTATTTTCTCAATAAACATAACTGATAATTATGAGGTACATACAAGTATAATAAACTGATTCTCTTTTTATTATAAAATTTAAAACCCATATTATTTAATATAAATGTATAATTTCAGGAAAGAAACATTTAAATATAATTTTTATAACATGTTTCCTCATAAGAAATACATGATTATAAGAGTTCATGTTCAGAATTCTCACACCATGTTTTTATTCTTTACTAAGCTTAGAAATTAGCCCATGACTTTGTGATAAAGGACATTCATTAACTATGCCCATAGTCGTGAACATATGTATTTCTTCATAATAAAATGCTATCTGTTACAATTAGCACCAAATATTTGATAAGCGTAGAAAAAATTCCAATTCAAATGTATAAATGGGTGATAGAATACTTTAACAGTATACATATTTCATGTATTATAATTGAAAGCTTCCAGAAAGTGACAAATACTACTAATCAAAGGAATAAAGCTTGATTAATAAAGAAAAGTATTGATGAAAGGAGACATCATCATTCTCTTACATGTTATTTTCAATTAATTTCACAGAAACTCAAAGATATGTTATTATATCTTTCACAAAACATGGGAATATGTACATTAAACATTCATCCGCTAAACTAGAAAAACATCTATTTGCATTTTAATTTTATTGTATTTGAGGGAATTTGATAAATATTCCTGCTTTAAAGGCAAATATTTTATAATAAGGTGAGCATTTTTCTGCAATATGAATTAGAATCACAGGATTTAGTATAAACTATGTAGTTCAAAATAAACCATGGTGAAAAACAATGTACCAGAATATATGTATTTTTTTTAATTTTTGGTTTCATTTGCTTAGCTTGCTTTACATTTTTGTCTAAATTAATACACTAAGTAAAGGGGAATAATAGGATGTGAGAGATATGACAGGTGTTTTAGCTGCATGTGTAAGTTTGTATAGCATAGTAATTAGTAATCAGATAGATTTGAATCACCCATTTTTGTAGATATTATGCTCAAGTTTAAACATCTTTACATAGATAGTAGAGTTATGGCAATATGCTGACTTTCCAGATGCTAAGACTAGTATTCTTTCCACAAGCATAATTATGACAAATAATATGCTTAAATGGACCCATACTAGGAATATACATTGCGAGTTCTTTATTAAGGAAAAAAAGATGTTTACATTAAATACATTTTAATAATATTACCAAAGTTCTTCTATTATATGTTATGATTATCACTACTGAATGATAGTGATGTTTGAACAACGTGAATAAACTTAATGCCACGTGAATGTACTTAATGCCACTATACACTTAAAAATGATTACAATTATAAATTTTATATTATACATATTTTATCACAATAAAAAATAACTACTTTATCTAGTGACTTCATATCATATTTATAATGACTTTCATTAAATATTCTTCATATTTTAAAATGCTGATATCATTTGACTTTAATTGATTACCTCATATTATAATATACAAAAATTTAATAAACTAAATTAATTAGACAAATGAACCAATCAATATATTTTAATTAAAAGCAAAAACAATTGAGCTGACTTAATGTTAGATATATGCATCATTCATATTTTGTGAATACTCTGCAACTTTGAACACCTTTTTTAAATTCAATTTTTAAAAATTTGATTTGGGTTATAATCTTAGCTCTTTTCATTGTGAAAGTAGAAGGAGTCAAAGTAATGGAGAACATGAATTATGATGCTGATACATCTAAAATAGCGGGCTCAAAACCAACCACTGGTAGGCATGCTCTAAAACAAACTGTTGTCATGTTGCTAGAAAGAAAATTTTCTATTCTCCATTATTCAAAGTGTGTCCTCCTGGAAAATTATTTTTTGTGAATGTGATATCTGACTGCAAATTAGGAAAACTAATTTTGAAACGTTCTACTGAATTACTGACAACAGACCAAATTAAGAACAATGCCTGACATGTTTCTCATTGGTGTAATGCTTAGCTAATACGATGAACTTACCTGGATAATGGAAGCAGTAACCAACAATATATGCAAGTCCTGGGTGAACCCCAGAAGATAAAAACTTTCAATTTGAGGTCAAGATAACTACTGCTTTCTGTCAAGTTAGTGTATATTAAAACAGCACATTTCTCTTCTTTTTTGACTCTCCCTATTTCTATCTCTTTTTCTCTAAACACCTCTCTTTTTACGTCTTAGGTGTGGTGCAATCTTTTTCATGTTAAAGTATTTATTTTTAAAAATGTAAAATTATTTGGAAATTCTTTTAATCAATACCCTACTGATACAGTAGAAATTACTAGAATGCTTGAAAACAAGCAATATTTGAAACACTGAGAAATCAGAAGAGTCAAAAAAGTTAATTGTTTTATCCTTAAATTACACTTTATGATTATTTTAACCTAGCAGTCCTCAATCAAACAGGAAAGCCAGTTGTACTGAGACAGATACTGAGCTGGAGAAAGGAGAGGACCACATGCTTCTATCAATCAGTCAAAATCCTAGTTCTATATTAGATAAGTGGGGGAGTTCATGATATAGATGCCATATTGGTTAATAATTAAACCCCCTTTATCATAAATGAAATGATACAATCAATCACAATCTATGCATTGGACATCTCTAGCAACAACAACTACTACTACACAATATGGAGAAGTGGCTTAATGATATAGAGCAGTATTTTTTATTAAAATATATATTCTGATTGAGGAGTTCTGGGGTGGGACCTAGGATTCTTTACCTCAATCAGGCCCACAGATGATGCTCTTCCTGCCCCAGAGACTACCATCAGGAATTTGGAGTTTTGAAGTACATATTTTGGATTGCAGAAAGGAATGTTTGGAATATAATCGTGGGTTCTCAACAGTTTGTCAGTGGTCAAAGTTTCTGAAAATCTTTCTGCATTAATGTTCTCATATACAAAATAAACTAAGTAACGGTAGTGTGGGCATTAGGATTAAAAACGCAGTACTTGTAAAATGCTTAGAACATTGCCTCACAATTAGAAAATTTGAAAATAAGTTAATTGTTATGCTTACTATTATTATATATTGGTTTCTGGAATAATGAGATTAAGAAATAGCTTTTCTGTGTTTTCAAAAGAATACATATACATAGAATAAAATACTTATAATAAAAATTGATGTCCTATTGGTGTATTAATTTTTATAATATAAATGATAATGACATGATTTTAAGTTCAGTTCAACAAAAACTGCTTAGTAATTTTTTTTTTTTTTTTTTTGGAGTCTCACTCCGTCGCCCAGACTGGAGTGCAGTGGCCACTCCCAGCCACCACAGCCTCCACCCGCTTGGCTCCGGCAATCCTTCTGCCTCAGCCTTCCGAGTAGCCGGAATTACAGGCGCGCCCTACCATGCCCAGCTAATAACAACTCAATGTACTAAACCTTATGTTCAATTCATTTTATTCTTAATAATTTGCAGTGTATCTTTAATACAAACTACACATAAATGTCTCATTTTAATTGACTCAACAAGTAAATCTTGTATTAAAAGATGGGTATGGGTAAAATAATACCAACCAGAAATGTAAATTGGTTATATTATGAAAACTAAATCACAGACTTCTGGTTTTTGGTTCAGCACATGAGGGAGTTGGAAGTCATCATGCTATTCTAACAAGTAAGAAGTAGAAGGAAAGTCTGAAAAAAAATTAAGAATTTTTACATCCGTAGGAAAAAATGAGTTCACAGGGCATGCTGCTGCCCTCAAATAGCAGAGTAAGACAGACAAATGCAGAGAATTATAACTTATTGGAGCAGAAACCTTTAAATGGAAACCTCTGTGGGAACCAGTGCATGAATAGGGAAAACTCAACTGTGACTGATGTATCATTGGAGGTTCAGTACGGACAAGTCTGAGAGCTCACACTCCAGGGGGACCCTATCATTCAGGGGCCCTGACAATTGTGTGAGTTTTACCCTTGGATCTCTGCCACTTTTTCACAGTGAATTTAAGGAAAAATTCCTTCCATGCTTCCAGCAGGAAGGAGAAAAAAAGACATTATTTTGGCATTCTTAGCAAAGTACATCCTTAGGAGAAGGTTGTGGAGGGTTTACCAGAGCCTAACTGACCCACTGGAAAGGAAATCACAACTCCAGCTGGCTCTAGCTTTCCACCTAGAGGAAGAGAATACTCAGTTCCAATTTTTTCTAGCCTCCCTTATAAGAAAAGAAAAGCATACAACTTCAGGTTCCTCCAGACAGCTGTCCCATTAAAGAGAAGAGGGGGACTAAAAAATACATATGAAGTTCATAGTTCAGAGGCACAGAGTTGCTAAGAGGTCTAATCATGCCTAATCGGGCCTAACACTTTCCTTCCCTTCTCACGCCATATATAACATTATAAAAAGCTTTATTTGCAATAGTTTATTGCATCAAATCTGGCTGCCGAGAAAAAAGGCCAAAAACAGAGTTTAAGAAAAGAGAACAAACAAAGAGCCAGTTCAGATATTGCAGGAATGTTGACATTATCAGACTTGGAGTATAAAACAACTATGATTAATATGCTAAGGGCTCTAACTGACAAAACAGAATGCATAGAAGAATACATGGACAACGTAGCAGAGAAATGAAAGCTGAGAGATAAAATTTCTAAAAAAGAACCAATAAGAAATCCTAGTCATCAAAAATACTGAAACAGTAATGAAGAATGCCTTTTGTGGACATAGCAGATTGGAATTTCTGAGCTTAAAGTTATGTGAAGAGAAAACTTCAAAACTGAAAGAAAAAAAAAAAAACAAGAAAAGAAAAGGACTGGGAAAAAACTAATAATATGAAAGAGAAAAGCAACAACAACAACAACAACTCAGAATGTAATATTCAGGAACTGTGAGACAACTACAAAAGGTTTAATATATGCGTAATGGAATACCAGAAGGAAATGAATGAGAAAAATGAAGAGAATAAGTAGCTGAAACAATAATGACTAAGACAGTCTTCAAATTAATGTCAGATACCAAATCAGATTCAGGAAGTTCAGGTAACACCAAGTAGAATAAATAATAATGATAATAGAGAACCCAAAAAACTTACAGGCATATTATAGTCAAAATTTGAAACTCAGAGGTAAAGAAAAATTTCTAAAAGGAGTCAGAGGGGGAGGAAAATCACCACTTACTTTTAGAGTAGCAAAAGTGAGAATTATATCAAACTTCACAAAAAGATGCATGCAAGAGAATAGAGTAAAAACACCAAAGTATTGAGAGGAAAAATAATAACTTAGAATTCTGTACCTTGACAAATCAAAAGTGAAGAAGAAAACATCTAAAAAGACCTTTTCAGACTAAGAAAAATTAAGGGAATTTGTTGTCTGGAGATCTGTCTTACAAAAACGTTAAAAGACAGTTTTTAGAAAAAAAAAATATGACATAGGTAAAAAACCAAGATAAGCCTAAAGAAAGAAGAAGAAAAAAATTGAAAGCAAAATAAAACATTTTTATTATTTAAATTAATCTAACAATAATAGTTTGTTCAATATAATAGCAATGATGTATTTGATTATGTATGCTTATATATGTAAATAGCAGCAATAATACAAATAAATTAAGATTTAGAATTTTTAGAAATTTACACTATTTATGAAGCAGTACAGTGCTGTTTGATATTTGACTTGTATTAGATGTAAAAAGAAGTATAAATAATTCTATGAAGAGAAAAAAATTGAATTTAAATATAATATAAATTGTATATAATATAAATATATATAATTCAATTTAAACTACAGGACAGAAAGATTGTGGAAAAGAGAACAAAAAATGAGGACAACAAATAGAAAATAAAAAACATAGTGGATATTAATCCAAATATATCAATAATTATTTTGATTTAAATTCATCAATTAAAAGTCATAAACTGTCAGAGTTGTTCAAAAACCAGAACTAACTATATGTTGTTAAAATTTTTTCACTTTAAATTCATAAAAAACACATATAGATTAAACATATAAGTTGGAATCAAAGTTAAGACATCATAGTTTTTATTTAACATATTTGAACTTACATCTCTATTTTCTTTCTCATTATTTTAAAACAAATTTATTGAGGTATGCTTGACATACAGAAAGCTGTACATATTTGATGTACGAAACTTGATGAGTTTAAAGGTAAGTACACACCCACACAATCAAATGCACAATCAAAACCATAAATGAATCCATTGCTTCCAAAAGTTTCTTCCTGTTCCATTTATTTATTTACTTTTGTTTTTCAAACAAGGTTTTAAAGTATTTTATTTTGGGAAGTGAAAACACTTAATATCTATCTCCTCCACAAAGTTTTATTACATAATATATTGTTGTTAACTATAGGTCCTATGTTTTACAGTAGATCTCTAGAACCTCTTGTATAACTGCAACTTTTTACCTTTAATTGACACCTCTTTATTTCGCTTCCATCAGTCTCTGGTAACCAGTATTGTATTCTCTGCTTTTATGAGTGTAACTGCTTTTGATTCATCATAAAAGTGGAATTATGCAGTATTTGTCCTTCTATGTCTAGTTTATTTTACTTAGCATAATGTCCTTCAGGTTCATTCATGTTTTTGCAAATGGTAGGATTTCCATGAACTCAGTAGAATTTATCTTTGTCATCTGACTCTGTCTGATGAAAGATCTTTGAAATTATAGCCAACCAAATAGCAGTGAGCATAAGTAGTGCTCAGATTGTAGTCTTCCACTTTTAAAATTCAGGGATCTCTAAAATACTTAAAAGTGAAGTGATGTGATGATATAATACAAGAAAGTAAAAAAGCTGCACTGTCTACTAAGGTTGTATTTTAAAATCTTAAATTCACTTCAGGAGAATTGTACTGGTCAAAGATGAATAATCTGAGCATCATATAGCATCATATAAATAATCACAATCAACTGAAACTTTTCAAATGTAGTTTTATTCATCAATTCATAAAGTTGCAAAAAAATCTTCCCTATTTTCCTTTGATGTATGTTATAGGACCATCTCATTTATTCTGAGACAGAAACATAATAAATAAAAATATTCAAACATTTATTTTTTTTTTTCCAGGACAGATCTCATGGATCTCAAGAAAATACAGAGAAGCAATGGAATAAAATTTTAAAAACCAAAATAAGTAATTTAACAGAGAAATTGAAATTAAAAAAAAGAAATTCTGGATCTGAAAAATACAGTGGAAAAAATTAAAAGTGTAATATATAACCTCAGAAATTAATCAAACAAAAAATGATATCTACACAAAAGACACCTTATTTGACTCCAGGACCATCTGAGTATTTCTAGGCAACAGACTCATTCCAACACCAAGACAACCTCTGTGGATTCAAGTTCCAGACCTGTTCTAGTTACTGCAGACTCAATATTATGACCCACCCCACAACCAGGTCAGTCCATGGTCTGAGTCCCCTGATTAGTGAAGGGTCTTCTCAGACAAAACTAGTTTGAAAGAATGAAATAAGTCCCCACTTCTTCAAATGCTCAGAAATCAATGCAAAGCAATCAGAAACATGACAATACAAGGAAACGTAACATTATCAAAAGAACACAACATTCTTTCAATAGCTAAACCCAATGAAATGGAAATATGCAAACTGCCTGAGGAAAAAATCAGGATAATTGTTTAAGGAACCTTGATGAACTTCAAGAAAATACAGAGAAACAATTGAATAAAATAAAAAATAACAAAATAAGTGATTTAACAGCGAAACTGAAATTAAAAGAAAAAGAAATTCTGGATCTGAAAAATACAGTGAAAAAAATTAAAAATGTAATACATAACCTCAGAAATTAATCAAACAAAAATGATATCTATACAAAAGATACCTTATTTGAAAATATGTCAAAAAGAAAACAAAGATGAAGTATGAAGAAAGCGAATAGGGTTTGGGGGCAGTATCCAAAGAAAAAATATTCAAGTTAGAGGAGTTTGTAAAGAGAATAAAAGTCAAAGAAATAGAAAGCTAATTAAAAAATATGATGGCATAAAAGTTTTAAAAATTGGAAAAATATATATGTATGCTGGTACAGGAAGGTCAACTTTCTCCAATTAGAATCAATCCAAGTAAGAATTCAACAAGACATATTATAAACAAACATCAAATGTAAGGACAAGGGAGGATCCAATGTAGCCACCATGGAGCTCCAGACCACCACTGCTCTTGCTGAACAAGGCAGAGAGTAGGGACCAAGCTGATGACAGAGACACCCTGAACCCTTTTGGATGGGAGAAGCACCCTGCACCCTGTAAGGATCTCTTTGAACACTTAGAGACCAGAAAACAGCAGATGCAGGAATCTGGGTGCCCCATACCCTGCCATATGCTAGGCTTGCACAGGAATTGAAGCCTTGCCCAGCAAACAAGAGTGAGTGAGTGTACCTGAGATGCTTTGGGGCTGTTCACTCCCTCCCAGCCATGCACAAGTGGTTGGTCCCACACAGAAGAAGTCCCGATCAGGGCACAGCAGTCGGCAACCAGACCCCAAGCAATATGAGGGGGGAAAAAAAAACAACCGTGAGGTCAGCAGCTGTAAGCATGAATTCTACCAACTGAGCCTGATTGTCCCCCAGGCAAGGAAAGCCCACTTGCAAAATGAATCTCACTGGCACTTGGCCCATTTCCCCAGGCAGTTCAGGAAGAATAACCTCCAAGTCTGCATACAGGGAAGATCTATTCCCCACTCCTCTGTGGCAGGGAAATTATTCTTTTTCTAAAGCAGAGTGCAGACTTGAACAAGGAGAGAGCAACGTGAAAGGCACACAGAGGCTTTCTTGGTGGGAAGGTTTCTGGGCTACAAACCACAGACAGCAGACAAGAGGTCCATTCTCCTACCCAGTCCCCACAGACTGTAGCAGCAGGACCTGCTACAGTTGAGAAATCTACCACAGGGTGAAGCAAGGAGCAAAAGCTAATGCCTCTCCCTCTCACCAAGTGACCTATATTGAACCACATAAAGGACCCTAGAGCAGAGAGTCAGTGACTAGCTTCAGAGCAGCAAAACAAAAAGAAATTACAGAGAGGGAAGGGAGGCCTGTCACAAATGAAGAAACACCATCACCAACAAAAAAAAAAATAGGCAACCCTCAGAGCAATAAAGAGACAGCACCCCCAAGAAAAACTATCAGAGAACAAACAATGGAAACCTCTCCCAAATGACCTGCTCCAGATGATAGTTACAGAAATAAAAGACTGGATAGCTAAAATGAACATCAAGAGCCATGAGAAATTAGAATCAGAACTCATCAAAGTCAGACAGCAAGTAAAAGCTGAGTTGGCAAATTTCAGATAAGCCTATTCTGAAATAATGGAAATGAAGAACTCCAACACAGAAATAGAAAAGTAAACTTGAATAAAAAGTAACAAGCATAGGGAGCAGGATCAACCAAGCAGAGGAAAGACTTTCAGAACTTGAAGACCAAAATATGGAATTAATTCAGTCATCAAAAAACAAAGAAAAACATCTCAAAAAGAAGGAGCAAAGCCTCCAAGAGATATGGAACTATTCAAGAAGCCAAATTTACACCTGATTGGTATCCCTAAAGCAGAAAGGGAAACTAAGAACCTCATAGAACAAACGTTTCATCAGATCATGCAAAAAAACTTCCCATATCTCACTAGAGAGGTGATCATTCAAGTAAAAGAGGTTCAGAGAACCCCCACAAGGTATCACATGAGAAAATCATCTTCAAGACACATAGTAATCTGCCTCCACAAAGTAAGTATGAAATAAAAAATCTTAATGGCAACAGTAGAGAAAGGTTGGACTACCTACCTACTAGGAAGACCTATCAGAATCACTGCAGACTTATCTGCAGAAATGCCACAAGTCAGAAAGGACCGGAGTTCAATCTTTGAAGTTATTAAGTAAGCAATTGCAGCCAAGAATTTCTTAGCCCATCCAGCTAAATTTCGTCAGCGATGGAGAATTATAATAAAATCCTTCCCAGACACCAATTTCTAAGAGAATATGCTGCCTCCAGACTATCCCTTTAGGAGACATTTAAGAAGGTGTTGAAAATAGGAAATAAAAGAATGGTCATTTGCATCTCAAAAGTATAGACAAGCACAGTGTCAACAAAGCATACAGAGCACTCACACAAAAATGAAAATACATACATATATAATACAAAAGTAAAAAGGACACAAAACAAACACGTAAGAGCTCTATGACAGGAATAAACTCTCACATTTCAATAATCAATTTGAAGATGAATGAATTAAATGCACTACTAAAAAGACAAAGTGTCGCAAACTGGATAAAGAAGCATTATCCAATAATCTGTTCCCTCCAAGAAACTCATCTCATTGAAAAGATTCCTCATAGGCTCAATGTTTTGGGCTGGAAATGATCTCTCAGACAAATGGAAAAACAGCTCAAAGTAAGATGCACTATTCTGATACCAGACAAACAGATATCAAACCAGCAAAAGTTAAAAAGGACACAGAAGAACACTGCATAATGATAAAAGGCTCAATACACCAGCAAGAAATACCTATCATGAACATATATGCACCCAACACAGGAGCACCAGGTTTTATAAATCAGCTACTAAATAAACTAAGAGTGGACATTGACTCTCCACACAATAATAGTTGGAGATTTAAATAACCCAATACCTAATCTAAATATCCCATATCTCATTAACAACTTTAGCTAGATCATCAAGGCAAAAAACCAACATGGAGATCTGGAACCTTAGTTTGATGCCCAATTAAATGTATTAAGTAGACATCTACAGAACTTTCCACCAAACATTTACAGAGTATACATTCTACTCATCAGCACACAAACATACTCCAAGATCAATCACATTCAAATAAATCAAGGATGACACAAATAGAAAGCATACTATGCTCATGGATTGGACAAATCAATATTGTAAACATGTCCATCTCACCCAAGGCAATCTACAGATTTTATGCAATACTCATCAAATTACCAACATCATTTTTTCCAGACCACAACAATACAGAAATTAATATGGAAACAGAAAGGAGCACAAATAGCCAAAAAACATTCTCGGCAAAGGGAGCAAAGTGGGCAATATCACACTTCCAGACTTAAAACTTTCTTACAAGGCTATAGTAAACAAAATAACCTGATATAGATACAAGAATAGGCACATAGACTAATGGACCAGACAGAGATCATGGAAGCAAAAATACGGTCTCTCAATCAACTGATCTTTGATAAAGTCACAAATAACAAAGACTGGGGAAAGAATACCGTATTTAGCAAACAGTGCTAGAAAAACTGGCTGGTCACATGCAGAAGAATGAAACTGGACCCTTACTTATCACCATATATAAAAATCAACTCAAAATGGATCAAAGACCTAAACATAAAATCTCAAACTATGAGAATCCTAGAATAAAACATAGGTATCATACTTATGTACATCAGACTGGGCAACAAATTCCTGACCAAGTGCACAAAAACAAATGCCATAAAAGCTAAGATAGACAAGTGGGACCTCATCAAACTAAAAGCTTTTGCTTTAGTTTTCTTTTTTAGTGGTATGATTTGTTTCCTTACTTTTAATTTTTTTTGTATCTAAAGTAGGTTTTTACTTTTAATTTTTTTGTATCTAAAGTAGGTTTTTACTTTTAATTTTTTTTGTATCTAAAGTAGGTTTTTGCACAGCAAAAAAATCATCAAGAGAGCAGGGAAATAATCTACAAAACAGAAAAAAAAAATATTGGTAAATTATGCATCAACAAAGGTATAACATCCAGGATCTACAAGGCACTCAAAGTGAAAGAAGAAACAAAAACAAAACACTAAAAAGTGGGCAAAGGACATGAACAGGTCCTTCTCAAAACATACAAGCAGCCACTAAAAAAATGAAAAAAATGTTCAGCCTCATTAATCATCAGAGAGTTGCAAATCAAAACTACAATCAATGAGATATCGCCTAAATCCTGTAAGGATGGCTATAATTAATAAGTAAAAAAACAACAGATGTTGATGCAGGTTCAGAGAAAAGGGAACATTCTACAATGTTGGTGGGAGTGCAAGTTAGTTTAGCCTCTATAAAAAGCAGTGTGGTGATTTCTAAAGGAACTAAAAATTGATCTTCCATATGATCCAGCAATCCCTCTTCTGGGAATATACCTGGAGGAATACAAATTGTTCTATGAAAAAGAACATCTTTATTGTTGCACTATTCACAATAACAAAAACATGGCACTAAACCTCG